>NW_006435837.1:1013447-1030675 GCF_000325575.1 Pteropus alecto | reverse complement strand
TACGTGTATCAAATCATCACATTGTACACCTTAAACTTACACAATGTTATATGTCAATTATATCTCAATAATGCTGGAAAAAATTAAAATAAAAAAATATTCCATCACTAAATGGAGAGGGCTGTCTTGGGTTTGGGTAGACAGAATAACCGTTAAAGTTTATTCTAATGTGATAAAAAGTAAAAACATTATTCAGATTTTTATGTTCTTTATAACAAAACACAAAAACATAGTGTCAAGGCTGTCAGATCTTGCAAAAGACCTCAAAGTCTGTACATCCAGCCCTGACATTTGTTTCTGAGATCTACACTCAGTTCCAAGCTCTCTACCAGTGACTCTATTTGCATATGTTAGAAGAGCCCAAGCAATCCTTTACTCTCCCAGTTCATTAAAGAGCACCATGCTAAGGTTCATCTTGATTGCCTTTCTCAAAAATTATATTCATTTTGTCATTAAAACCTGTAAATTCTGCCTCTGAAAAATCTATCAAATTTTCCTCTTTTCCTCTCCCACAGCCATAGTAGGCACTTGTCTCTATAAGTTTTGTTTTAGTTCACTAATATTTGCCTCCCTCACAAAATTGTCACTCCTAGTATCGTTCTGATCTTGATATTGCTCCCTGTTGCTATATCATTACTTTGCACTTATGAGATGTTCAAATGTTTTAATTAAATACAACTTTGAGATTAATGTATAGATTGTTTAATTATATTATTACTACTTAGATTTTACAAATTAAAATCATTAGAATATAAAAATATTTAATAAATTTTTATCAAAATAGACACACTGATATTATTTCTTCTTTTGAGCTTTGACTCTTAAAATAAAAACAGCAAAAAATAAGAGCAGGATCAAGAATAATTATATTTATTATCTACTGGAGCACCTGCATTGTGCCTGGTATCATATAGACTATAAATATATTATCTCATATAATCCTTATAACAACACAATGAGTAGGTAAATCAATCATGTACACATTTAACTACACTTTTTCTTCTACATATTAAGAAACACACTGGAGCCTACTAGCTGATTTGAAACATCAGATCTTGTCTTGAAAATGTGCCACTTCTGGTGTCTAACATCTCTAATCTCATGCTTCCTATAATTATTCTAGCTAGGGCCTTATCCCTTTATATCCTGTTGACCTCAGTGACGGGAAGTTCCTGCCTGAGAGAAACTGGCTTTATTTGTGTGTCTTTATTCCATGAGCTCTCACATCTTGCCCTTACTCTAGCATGTGGCAGCAGAATTAAAAAAAATACACAAGGGGGCCATGGTGCCAGGCACATGGTGTAACTCATCCTCTGAGAGTTTTGTTTCACTAAATGGAGGGCTTGGCACTATTGAAAATTTGCTACTGCAGTTTGTTCCACTCCCATCTCCATAAGGGTGATAATCTACATAGATGGCTCTCTCTCTCTCTCTGTAGCAGAACCAGAGCAGATTTTTTTTCAATTTTTTTCTATTTGCTTCATAAATAATTTTTACTTTTTTCTTTTTAAATGTGTAAAAAATCAATTTGAACAGAATTAGTTCACATATGCTTTACCGATGCTTCTTTATGGTCTCAAATGCATCATGCCTATCCATGTTCTATGAACATCTTCAAAGTGTCACTACATTTCATTAGGGGACAATACTTAGTATTTATTCATAAGAACAATCCTATTGGAAGAGCAAATGCAATGGAAAGGGAAGAAAATCATGATCATTTTGGTATATATTGGCATATATATTTGGCATGTACTTGGGATATTTTGGTATAACCACTGACTGCTAGCCTTCTTTCTGAATGTTCTTCGAGCCAAACTACAGCAGGTTTTTCAGGCCCCTAGCAAGAGCCTACACTCTGCACTTAATTTTCCATTTATTGTCCCTGACATTTTACCCTCTAAGAATACTGAACTGCTTGTAGTTTTTCTAACATACCAAGCTACCTCACATATTGGTGCCTCTGTACATACCGCTTCCTCTTTCTAGGGGTTTTTTCTCATTCCCTGTATATCTGACAAACTTAAAGATACTTCAGAATCTAATTCAGGTGACTTCCTGTTAATCTACTTCATCCTGGAACGTTAACCCCTGTTTCAATGATTAGCTTGTATCTGCAGTACTACTGCTACATCGCAATGGTTACAACTGTCCTTTTTTTGTATTTACTTCTTTATTTCTTCTTGAGTAGAATCTGCACTGCACATAATTTCCTAGTGCTTAGTATCAAAATTTATGAAAACCTAGGTGTCGAATATTAACAAAAAAGTCTCAATTTGCATCAATTTTAGGTTATAGATTTTTTTCTTTTTCTTGTATAGGATAATAGAATCTCTTTCAATGCAGGGACACTGTTTCACTTCTTCATCTACACTCACAAAAACTAAAGTATGTGTGATGCCCGAAAGGAATGGTGATGGGTAATTACTCTCGTCAGGGGCTTTCGACTAGCATCAAAATCGGGCCCTTTATAGCACATATTCATATAAATGACAGCTCAAGTCAAACCTATCTATCTCCCTAAATAGATGAAACCATTTCCCACCCTTCAAACATTTTTTTCTCTTCTCTAAGGTTATGTCAAAAATCATCGTGATTAATAGTCAACATGTCCACTCCACTCACTGGAACTTCTGAGAAGGATTTGTTATCTTTTTTAGAATTATATAGGAAATAAAATCCTTCCAAAGCAACTGTACAGCTCCAAATAAATCTTGGAGGAAAATATATCTGGCATTAGCAGATATCTACTAAAATTATCATCAGCATTATCATTACCATGACATAATAAAGTCCTATGTGATCAATTTACTTTATTTGAATATGAAACCACTCATTGCATTTTTAAAAAATGTGTCCTATGAGCTCTTTCAGTGTGAGCAAATAGACCTAACTGTGCCTCATTCAGGAGGGTATACATGTATATATTGATGTTTCATGGTGTTCTTCTCCTAATTTTTTATTGTTTATCTAACAAGAAAAAAGATAAAGTAATAAGTAATTTATATCATTTACATATGACATGCATATCATATATTACATATATGCTATATACACATTATATATCACATATACATATGATATATCATATACTTATATTGTACATGTATGTCTGTGTAGGAGACAGAAAGCACAACAGTTATTTGAACAGAGAGAATATAAATATTCTTTAACATAAAGAACTGTTAACTAGGTATAAAATTGTTAACTAGGTAACTGAAAGGACTGAAAGAAAATTCTAAGGTATCACAGAAGTAGAAACTTCAGGAACTAGTTACCACCTACAGGGCTGGAGGAACAAAGAGATTGGAATTGTGAAAACACACATGCTTTGCAGAGTGGCTCAGAGAGCACAAAGGAGTCCTATGTCTGGTGTTGGTGTCTCTAATGGCGGTATGACGAGGCTGGCTCCGGGTGAATACTGGAGGAACTGCAGACGGTTCTGGCTGTTCCTACAGAGAGGAACTGCTGCTGCTTGGATAAAGAGCTGTTGCGCTGATGCTGATAAAGTAAATGGGCACCCGTCCCTTCTCTCTGATCCAGCCTTGCAGTCTCTTTCTCTCTAGTACTCAGACAGGCAGAGTCTACCAAGGAGCAGCAGGCAAAGCAGAAATGTGTTTTGCAGAGACCCGCCCTGGATAACAGAGAGGAGCACTGAAGGGCGGGTTTGGAGCTGAGAGGCAGTAACTTGATAACTGACTAGTATGCTTCCTCTTCACAGGAAGGTGAGGACATTCCACTATTTTGGTAAAACAGCTTCTACACCGAAGAGTTTTGATAGATTTAATATTAATATAGGATATCTTTTTCCGTATTTGACCTGGAATGTCCTTCCTCAAAAGGAAATATTAGCCTTGGAAAATCATATATACAGAAGAAGAATATTTTCAATAGGCCATATTTAAAAGTAAAGGATGTCAATTTCCTACATATTTCAATTTCCATTTCTTTTTTCTTTCCCTTCCTTTTTCTTTTTTTACTGATTCATTACAGGAAGGGAGGTTGCTTGATATACGTCCCAGGTATAAACACTATCCATATCTCAGGTCAGAACGAGGAGGACTTTGCAAAAAAAAAAATCAGCGAAAAACAAGTTGATGAGGGAGATAGGTGAGAGATGGATACCATGTTAAATTTCAGTTTGGGTAAAAACTAAAACTTTTGCCTATGAAATGCATTTTTGGAATTCTGTATAGCCTTTGTAAGATGTGGCATAATAAAGCGAGCTTCTCAAGAACCATGTTGGACATTTAGGTAAAGAAATAGAAAAGATTTATCTAAGTAAAAAAGGAAGACTGACATTATATCTACTGATTAAACATTACTAAGAGAAATAAATGAAAATTAACATTCATCTTTATATCATGAACAAACTAATATTTATAGGGGGAGAAAGATGGCCCCTCATGTTCTCCTAATCAATTTCACACAGAAATGTTTCCACTACACAGAAGAACTGATCTACAGAAAGACAATTTGAATAAGGCTGAAAATCTGCCATGTTGTAGCCGCTGTGATTTCTCAAATCAGCAGCCATGCATGGAAGAGAGTGCTAAATGTGAACCCTTCTCTCTTCCCCATCCTCATCCATTTCTCTATTTTTTTAGAAGCTGACAGATAGTAAATAACTATACAACATAGTAACAGCAAATGACAAATTGACTAGAGATGAGTTTCTCTTATTTGCTGGGGAAGATTTAGAAAATAGACCAAAATTTTATGTAATGCTAGAGCAGCAGGTGAGTCTAGAAAATTTTGTTTTCTGATTCTAGACAGAATTCCATTTTGTACTGACAGGTTACCACTTCTCCAAAGATGACCCCCAAATTCCTTAAACAAGCATTTTTCCTCTTCCTGTGACTCTTTTTCTGTCTTGCTAAATTTTATGATTGCTCTTCAACCTTCCACTAAAGGTATTGCCTATTTTGTAGGTTTACACATCAACAAGAGACACCGCCTAATAAAAAAATGAAAAAATATTTAAACAGGCATGAAAATGGCTATCTAAATATCCAAAAAATACATGAAAAATTTTTCTACTTCATTAGTCATCAGAGAAATGCAAATTAAAATCATGATAAAATATCACTAGATAACAAATAAAATGACAAATTTTTAAAGACTGACATAAAATTTTATGAGGATATGGAGCAAGTAGGACTTCCTACTTGCTTAGAGTATACATAAACATATACGTTTATTTACAAATATTCTTTTATATGTAAATAAACAACTACTTTGTAAACCTGATTGTCAGTGTCTATGCAAGTGGACCACAGGCATATATAACTATATTTACAACTGAAATACATGCCAAGAAATCTATGTACTAGTGTTAGTAGTAGCTTCATTCATAACAACCAAAAACTAGAAACAACTTAAATGCTCTGCCATAGTAGAATGTATAATTGTGATATGATCAAAGAAGGATATATTACACAGAAATAAAAATTAATGATATACTGCTATACATAGCAAAATACTTGAATCTCACAACATAATATCGTGGGAGAAAGCCATACCCAAAAGAATACATACTCTATTATTACATTTATATGAAAAGGAAAAACTATACCTTGATGTTAGAAGTCAGAATAGTGTTTATCTTTGGTAAGGAAGTGATCGGAAAGGCCGCTAAAGGAGGATTCCAGAGTGCCATTCATGGTCTATTTCCTGTTCTGGGTGGTGTGGTTACATGGGTGTGTTCACTCTGTAAACTCATTGAGTTGAACACTTGTGTTTCAATGCTTTCTATGTATATTATACTTCAATTTAAAAAGTTTACTCAATTCTCACCAACAATGTACAAAGCTTCCGGTTTCTCCATATCCTCGACAACACTTGTTACTTTTTTTTTTTTTAATAATAGCCATCCTAACAGATGTGGTGTGACATCTCATTGCAATTTTGACTTGCATTTCCCTGATTAGTGATGCTAAGCACCTTTCTATAAGCCCATTGGCCATTTGTATGTGTTCTTTGGAGAAATGTCTAATCAAGTCCTTTGCTCGTTTTGTAATCAGATATATTTATAGCTAGAGCTGTAGGAGTCCCTTATATATTTTTGGATATTAACCCTTTATTAAATTTGCTTTTCAAATATTTTGTCCCATTCCATAGGCTGCCTTTTCATTCTGTTTGTTGTATCCTCTGCTGTGCAAAAGCTTTTTAGTTTGATGTAGATAGGTCAGTCACTGTAAACAGTATGGAGGTTCTCTTCCAAAATAAAAATAGAACTATGATAAAATTCAGCACAATACATATCCAAAAGAATTAAAATCAGGATCTGGAAGAGATACCTGTACTCCCATGTTCATTGCCACATTATTCACAATAGTCAAGATAAAAAAAAAAATCCTAAATATCTTTCAATGGATGAATGGATAAAGAAAATGTGGAATATACATACAATAGAATTCAGCCTTATTAAAGAAGGAAATCAGCCTTATTAAAGAAGGAAATCCATATCAAATCCTGCCATATTTGATAACATAGATGAAGCTGAAGGACATTATGCTAAATGAAATAAGCCAGTCACTGGACAAATACTGCATGATTCCATTTATAAGAGCTATCTAAATGAATCAAGCTCATAGAAACAGAAAGCAGAGTGGTAGTTTCTAGTGGCTCAGTGAGGGGCAAATGAGAAGTTGTTGTTTAATGACTATGTTTCATTTATGTAAGACGAGCAAATTACAGAGATCTGCTGTATAACGCACTGCCTATAGTTTACAATTCAGTATTATGCACTTAAAATTTGTTAAAAGGGTAGTCTCGTGTTAATGTTCTTACCGCAAAAAAAAGCATGTGGGTAGAGATCAGGGAGAGTCTTTTAGAGATGATGGATATGTTTATTACCTTGATTGTGATGATGGTTTCATGGGTGTATGAATATCTTCAAATTCATTACATTATCCGGGTTTTTTTTTTTTTGTATTTCAATTCCACCTCAATGCATCTGTTTTTAAAAACACTTATTTAGAGAGAGAGAGAGACTATGAAAAAACCATAACGAGTACTAATTGTACACTAAGTTTCTTTGAAATAACTTTTTTAAACTATAAGTTTCCAGGAAATTTATTTAAATCCTTTTTCCTCTTCCTCCTGAACTTAAGTACTCTTTATAGGAATTAAGCTATCATCACTTTTCCCCTTGCAGCAGCCTGCAGCCCAACCAACATTCCTGCCCCCGGCCTGGTCATGTCCATTCATTCTCATTATTACTTCGCCTTTTAAATAGCAACCAAAGTATCCTCCAATGGATGACTGGATAAAGCAGCTGTGGTACATATGTAGAATGAAATATTACTCAGCCATAAGAAGAGGTGAAATACTGTCATTTGTGACAACATGGATGGAACTCGAGATAATCATGCTAAGCGAAATAAACCAGACAGAAAAAGTTGAAAACCACATGATATCACTTATATGTGGGATATAAATTTAAAAGCAACAAACATGACAAACAAACATAGATTCATGGACATGGACAGTAAGTAGACAAGTGGTTACCAGAGGGTAGGAGAGAGGAGGAAGGTAGATGGGGCACGGGGTAAAGTGGGTCAGATATGTGGTTACAGAAAGAAATCTAACTATGGAAGATGAACACACAGTGTAAATATATATATGTCTTACTGTTAAAGTGTACGGCTGAAACTTATTGGATTTTGTTAACCAATGTCACCATTAAAAAATAATAATAAAATTAAAATTAAAAAAGTTTCATGCTGTGACCTTTGACCAACTTCACTGTCCTTAGCAAGCATATCAAAGTTTTCTAATTAATGATTATCAATCAATAGTATATTTGTATTTTGAATTATATCATGTACACAAAATTGTACTGAATATACTATAATAATCAATGTACAGCTTAGAGGATAACAATAAACAGAAAAAAATCAACAAAATTAATGTGCATATATCTATACCACCCTGATTAAGAAATAGACATTGCCTTGAATTCTTTTGTGGTTCCTCACCAATATCAACCCCCATCTCCATCAGAGATACTCAAGATCCTCAGTTTTATGTCAAACATGTCCTTGCTTGTATTTATAATTTTACAACATAACATAGTTCTAAGCTAAACATAAACACTAACCTAAAAATAATTTAAGCGTTATTTTGTTTGTTCCTGTTTTAAAATGTAAATTAATGGAATCTTACTAGTTCATCTACTGTGAACTTTTTCATTTTGGTGTGTTACTAAGATGCATCTACACAGATACCTGTGCCTTTACTCCATTTTGTTTGTTTTTCACTGTCGAATAACATCTATGGTATATCACAAATTATTTTATGTTTTCTAGATATTTGCATTGCTTAAAGTCTTTTTGTCATTACAAAGAGTAACCTTAAGAACATTATTTTTGTATGCCTCTTGTTTATGTACAAGACTGCGTAGAGTGGAACTACGGGGTCATAAGATTATGCATATATTCAAATTCACTAGCAAATGCCAAAATATTTTCTAAAGTAATCAAAACAAAACAATTTCCTCTTGTCTCACATCTTTGCTTGGTCCTGTCATTATTTTAATTTTAGTCATTCAAGTTAGTGTGTAATTTTATTTTAACATTTTCATATGCTTAATGGCCATTCGTATTTCCTCTTCCATGAAAATATAGATCGTGTCTGTTGCTCATCTTTCTTTTCTGGGAGAGGGGGTTATTTTTCTTATATATTTCTGATAGTATTTATACACTCCGAATTCTACAAGGTTTTTTTAGTAATCAGTGTTGCAAACTGATTACTATGATTTCCCATTATGGCTTGTCTTGAGTTCTCAAATTTTATGTAGACTTAATTGGTAATATTTTCTTTTATGATTTCTGCATTTTATATCTTGTTTAAGAAGCCCTTCCCTACTCAAAGGTCATAAAGATTTCTCCTTTATTTCCTAAAAAAAATTTAAAGTATTTTCTTTCACATTTAAGATCTTGATCAATCTGGAATTGATTTTTGTATATGAATAAAGTAGATGTCTACTTTTATATTTTTTCTCATATAGATAACCGAGTCCCTTTACCATTTAATGAATAGGCTGTTGACTTACAATACCTCTCTGTCATATATCAAGTTTCCAATCACATGGAGACCTATTTTAGGCTCATTTATCACTGAACTGATGCCATGGTGTTTTAAGACATTACCTTTTTAAATGGGAAAACTACAAATACTTCTATTCATTCAGTTAAGCTGAATTAGAACTTTAAGCAATAATTTACTGATTAAGTATTTGAGTTTTGCAGTGAAAACTTATGGAACAAACAACAGAAATCAAATAAAAACGTGAAAATAATTTGTTTTGCAGTAAAATGTATCAGAAAACTTTCATTACAGATAAGAATAATTTCTATATACTTGTTTATAAAAATCCAGGTAATTACACTTTTGGAAAGCTTTCAGTGCTCTCATATAACTATAACCTAGGATACCTTTTACTATAATATTTATAATTTTGTTAAAATTCCTTCTGGGTCAAGTTACATTTTGATTAATCCAAGACATCTAATTAGGAAAAATATGAAAATGAACTCACGTTTAGTTCTTAGTTATCAAATTTATTTAATAAAATCTTTCTACTTCTGGCTAGGACTCTACAATAAAATGTTGCAAATATTAATCATTATTTTCATGAAGAAAATAAGTTATTTTTCTCTTCCTTGAAAGACACTCAAAGCCTCTTCCACTCATATTTCCTAAATCCTCAGACATCTCAGGCTTATGATTTGCTGTTTGAGATTGTGACCTAATCAGTGATTCTCAACCCTGGTTGCATCTTAGAATTGCCCTACACTATTCGAATCAGAATCTCTAATGATAGTATCCAGATTTCAATAGTTATTAAAGTTCTTCAGGTAATTCCAATGTGCAGCTAGGGCTGAGAACCCCTGACCTACAGTAATATGTTCATTAGCCAAAGCTCATTGAAAATGCTAAGTGGACAAATGATGTTTTCTTTAACATTTCATTCATTGGTATCCTCCTATATACCAGGCCCTGTGTTAAGTGTTAAGTGTTAATGAACAGAGTCCTTGCTTTCAAGAAGTTTACAGTCTAATGCAGGAAACAGACATTAATCAAATCATTACTGATTAACATATAAATACGAACTTAGATTGGTGTACTAAAAGAGAGCCAAGATTCTTCCAGAGGCTACAACGAAGGAACCTCATCTGATTAGGGTATCAAGGAGGCTTCTTAAAGAAGGGATCCTAGAGCAGAGAATGATGAATGAGCAGAAGTGGGGAGAGATGGTGAGAGCACGCCAGGCTGAAGGAGCGGCAAGCGTGAAGGCCTTCCTATAGAAGGAACCAACATCTTCTGGAGAGATGAAAGCTTAGAGGAGCTGGAGGGCAGAAAGCCAGAAGTGAGCACTATGAGAGGAGACCGAAGATGTAGCAGGGCCAGATCATGTCAGATGTTACAGGAATAAGAGTTATTTTTTATATTTAAATACTTAACCTTTTAGAGAAGTTTTAGGTCACATCAAAACTAAAAGGAAGGTAAAGTGACTTTACAGACAACCTCTACGTATAGGAAAGAAGGTAGCTGAGGAAAGATGATGGAAGCCGAAGACATACTCCCAAATCTATAGTTCCTGACACGAAAATGAGGCAGGGAGGTGAAGGGGATGACTTGTGGCTGAAGGTGCTGCATTATCATTGATAGAAGAAGCCATCAATAATTGATTGATTACTGTTCACCAACAGTCACACACTGGTGAAACAGGCAAGCTCAGATCTGAGTATATAGGGCAATGTTAAGAGAAAATCTGGAAGCCAGATAAAAACAGAGATATTTTTGTTTGCTTATTATTTACTTTGAAATGAAGTCCCATGACCTAAAGTAACAAAAAATGAATACCAATTAACCAAAATAATTTGGTCATGATGATCAATGAAGAAAAAAATCAAAAGGATTACCAAGTGAGAATGTTGTGTATTATGAGACAAATTTCACCATATAAAACATACTGTGAAGTTCAGAGGTGTCAAATGCTCCTCAGAAAAGGATTTGAAAGAGGGAAAAATGCAGATGAATGGCTCCTTAAGTATCTCCTCAAATTTGTGATCACTGGATAATGTTTTACTGCTTGAAATTTACACATTGTTTTAATAGCAAAAATGATGACATTTAGGCAAGAAAAGCAAAAAATAGATGCCCAATGAACCTGAATTTTGATCAACACAGTTGTTTTCAATGAGTAAATCCAAAATAAATCATCTGGAGATAACATAATTCTAGAATGGTAATTTAGGTATTGGGGCCAATTTTCATCAATTATTATTCTCTTAAGTCTTTTTATTCCTAAAAAAACAAAAACAAAAACAAAAACGAAAACCCTATAATTCTTTTAGATAAACGTCCTATGAAATACATTTCTTGAGTATTTGGAAAATAGAGTAATCAAAAAGTATTTCTTTTAGAATTTCGTTTTCTCTGATGTTGAGAGCAGAATAATGTAAAATTTCTCCGTTTGTGTCTAAGCATTTTCAGCCAGGCATTTCATTTAAATAGAAAATATACAATGAAGCAAAGAAAAGAGTTCATTATTAAAAACTAACGTTAACAATGACTCACTTAAAAATTAAGTCAATAAATTAATTTTTAAAAAATTAAAAATAATTAAAATTAAGTCAATTAATTGGCAAAACTATTGATTCTTGATAAATTGCAACCTCCCAGTCGATTAAGGACAAACGTTCTAAACAAATATCCTGTAGCTATGGCAATGCAAACTTCACAATATAAACAAATGCATTTTTTAAGAGAAATAATTTTCCTCATAGCATCAGCTATATAGGAATAGATCTACTATGCCATTAGTATTAACATCCCTCTGACACACGAAAAAGGAATAAAGAGCACTGAGTGTAATAGTAAAGCTAGTTGTGTAGCATTTTTTGTAATTTATTTAAAATACTGGTTTCTAAAGTTATAATATCCAATGCTCAATGTAAATATACTTTGGGTACCTTTTAAAGCATCATTTCTTCAAAGAAATCTCGTACTTTGCTCTAAAGCATTATTCAGACTTATAATGAAATAATTATTTGGTGACAATTTTTAAATGGACTTTTCCCTTGCCAAATTTAAGGTTCCATTAGAGAAGATACCATGTGTCTCCTCTTACTCATGGCACTGTCTCTAGTGACTGGGACATTATAAATCCTCAGTAGGAAATTTGTTAAATAAATTAATAAGTTCCTTTGCATTTAATTCATTACGATTTTGACAATGGTCATAATTCCTTGTTTTTATCTGCTCAACTATTTACACTCAAATATATTAATTTATATGTAAGCATTTATAAGAATTGGGGCTTCTGGTCTGTATTAAAATTCTATGAAGCATAGAAAAGGTTAATCTGTATCAAAGCAAAATAAGTGTTTATCTTTTTTAAAAAAAAAACAAATATTTCCCTTTCTGGTGCATTATATTCCATCATTTAAGGATTTGTTTCTGTTTTTCTGCACTGTTTTTCCCACTGGTCTTATTTCAAAATGCAGATTCTCTAGGGAAGGGATGATGTTCAGAGTCTAGAATACACTAGCACAAATTAGTTTTGCCACTTCACTTTTCAATTAGGTTTCCCTGGCAAAAACTCTAGACTGAAATGATCGTGGAGCATTTTTTAGTCTCTTAGTTGGTACAATCAAAATATATACAGGATGTAGAGGATGAAAGACAAATATATCGAGGGAGGGTCAGCAAAGGTTTTTAGGTATTTGCTATTTGATTGACAACCATCTTAATGATTTTATTCGGTAACATTTTCAAATATTTAATCTTCTCTTATATATCCTAGGGGTGACTGATTGAAGTTGTTAGTAGCTGAACGTTTTTTGACACATTTTTTGGTGAAAGTTTTACTGACATACAACATAAATACAGAACAGTGCTCAACTCACAAAGGTACAGCTCATCTAATGTTTAGAGTTAACATATTCATAACCAGCACCCAAATCACTACCAGCCTCACAAAAGGTCCCCTCGTGCCCTCTCCCAGTCACTGACTTTTGACACCAAATACTAGTTTTCTGACATATTTTAGATAGCACCTCTCCATAGAATGTGTGGGCACTTATAACCTATTTTTTCTCAGTTTTGGAGCTTTAGCCAAAATTCTGAGAAATTATACACAATCTCATGTGACATCCTCTGACCTCTTCATAAGATTAAAAGACCAAATCTCTCAGAATAATTCTAAGATTCACCTAAAAAAGAAACTCCATACATGTAATGTTTGATATCTTTCCTCAAAATCATATCAGGGAATTTATTCTATCTATTCTTATTATCCCCTGCCTTTAAAACTAGGGAGATTAGCATTGAAATTTATTCCTAGAAGTAATTATTGTCAGAGACAAGTTCTAGTTGATCCTTTCACTGAGTTAAAGAGACATCCAAATTCTCAAAGAAGTGCAGAATTAGAGGATTGGATCTGCAAGAGGCCTTACTAACCACTCCATCCAGTCAACCTAATTTATAGATGAGAAAGTAGAGGGCCAGAAAAGGAAAGTGTTTCATCATGATTTTAGGTAAGGCAGACTTGTCCAAGGGCCTAATTCCCTTATATCCAGTGTATAGCTCTTTCCAAACTACAGACAGAGATGTTTCCTTGGAGTGAGATGGCCTAATTTTAAGTTCTGGTTCCTCTTCACTAGCTAGGTGAGCTTAGGTGTATTGCTCATGTCTCTAAGCTTTAGTTTATTCATCTTCAAAATGAGTCACTGTGTGTACATGGCCCATAGTCAACACTCAGAAAATGAGAGTTATTGCTGCTGTTGCTCATAGAAAGAAACCCAGATGTGAGTCTATACATTCTCCTAAATATGAGGCATCAGACATTTTATAAAACTCAGGGATGTCATAACAGGGGGTGAAAGTCATTTTCTGGTACCTTCTGACATATTCTGTACTTTCCCATAAAAACCATGAACAATAAGTTTGATGAAAGGAAAGTATAATGAGGCCACAAAATGAGTTCCTAAGTCACTAGTCCTGCCCTACATTTAGATACTTAGCTACAGCTGTCAAGATAACTCAGAGTGGTGGACTCCAAGGAAGATGGTGGACTAGGTAAAAAGCAGGGTTTGCCTCCTCCCAGGTCCACATTGAAATTACAACCAAATTATAAAATAACATAGAGAATCACCTGAGGTCCGGCTGATCAGAACACATACATCTGATAATATAAAGAATGAGCCACATCAAAGTGGGTAGGAGGGGCAAAATCGCAAATCAGGCTGGACACACACTCGCAAGAAGTGGACAATCACCAGGAGGGAGAGCAAAGTTTCAGAGTCTCCCCTGAAGGAGAGGGGGGTCCTGGACCCATTTGGGGGCTCCCCAGCTCAGAGTCCCAGCCTAAGGAAGAGGAGATTCCAGTAAATCTGACTGTAAAAACCGGAGTGGCATCCGGCCCCTTGGATAAACCAAAGGAGACTAAAACCCTAGACGCCCCTCTGAAGGGCCCACACGCAGGCTTCTCATCTGCGGACACTCACCCAGGACATTGGCGGAGGGTCAGAGACTCACGCAAGATTCATGATGGGAAAGACTGCATTACCTGGAGACAGAGCTAGAGCTGGACCCGAAACCACAATAGTGACTTATTGGGGCCCACAAAGGGGAAATCTACAAACCACTCCACCTTGAAGGTGCAGACTCCTCCCACAGGGCCATTAGGAAGCACTGGCCTGAGGGAATCAGCCAGCCCCACCCAACCTGCAGATTGCCCAGGGCTTTTGCTGCTGGATGGCTGTCACGCCCTGTGCCCATTCAGGGCTAAGCATTCCCAACAGGAGGCCAGTACTGTGAGCTCTCATTTCCAGATAGGGTCAGGCAGATCACTGCTGCCAACATGAACTTAGGCGGATCTCAGGGATCTGCAGGCAAGTCCCTGACAACTGGTCTTGCTGTATCTGGAACTTCTGTGGGAACACATGAATGGTTACCAAAGTTGCAGTAAGATGGAGGCTGTACTGATCTGACTGCCATTGTCTCCCTCAGACCCCACCCCACCCTACCCACAAATTGGCCCAAGAGGCCTATTGACAGTGAACCGCCATGCCCTGCCCCTCCCCCCAAGGTCTCCCAATCCACACAGGCAACAAACTTTGGCTAGCACAGGGCAGGCACTGCATGGAAATCAGTGGCAGGCAGACTTCTGCTCCCTGCAAGAGTTGCAATATTGAATCTGGGGAGCGCAGGGGTCTGTGGGACCACCCCAGATGGCAGCCGGTCTCACTGTGATCTGTGACTACAGAGGAAACGTCCAGGCACAGAAGTTGCACCAAAACTGAGGCTGTATTGGCCTCATGGTCCTTGTCTCCCTGAGATCCCACGTCACCTAAGCCACGAAGTGCCTACAGCCCATTGACAGGCAGCCTCCCCTCCCCTACTTGGCTCTGGGGTTGTGCAGTCAGAGCAGGCAACAGACCTTGGCTAGCACAGTGAGCGCAGTTCAGGGAAAACAGTTGTGGGCAGACCACTGCTGCCTGTACAAGCTGCAGTATCTCTTGAGGGGATGGCAGGGGTCTGTATTGGCCTGACGGCCCTGGACTCCTGGAGCTTCTGCCTCATCCAATACACAAAGTGCCCACCGCACGTTGATAGGAAGCTGCCCCTGCCCTGGGGTGGCGCATTCAGGCCCAAGGGTGGCAGCAACTGACCTTGCTACAATTGGAAACTTGTCCAGGGAGCCACAGAGACAGCGCTGCCATGCACACTGACACTGCAGTGGCACAGGGGA
Organism: Pteropus alecto; assembly: GCF_000325575.1. NCBI lineage: Eukaryota > Metazoa > Chordata > Mammalia > Chiroptera > Pteropodidae > Pteropus > Pteropus alecto. The sequence goes on along the minus strand of NW_006435837.1, from coordinate 1,014,909 downwards.
ATTTACTCAATAGACCCAGGAGACTCCTGGGTCCTTGCACCACCCAACATGCATATCACCCAGAGGCTCTTCCAGTTTCAGAGTTTTAAGGGCAACTGACAGTCAGTGTCAAACCTGGAGGAGCACTGGTCCCTCTGCTAAACTGCCCTAGGTCAGGGATGGGGGATAACCAGACTGCTGCCTACATTGTCATTTCTTACACTTATCTATAGATCCAACATATGCAACAATCATCTGCAGATCACTTTGTACTTCCCACTGGGTAGCCCTGAGCAATCAAAAGAAGTACCTGACCTTGGCCTATGGGGAAGCCCCTCCCAAGGGGCCACAAAACCAGCGCATCTGGAGGCTGGCACCAGACCACAACAGAGCAACTCCTGACTAGCCCCATTACTAGTACACACAAAGTGTGGTCGCAACAAGTACACAAGTCTGCTAAGGCAAATCCTAGTCAGTGGGGTCAGCCCCCACACAGCAACTCTTACCCTGTGGGTGCGGCCAATTCCCACAGTCAGCCTGAGCATTAATCCCGTTAACTGATGTGCTAACAACAGTAAACACTTAACAACAACGACAGGTCACACAACCCAAGCAAAGATCGCATCCAGAGCCCCCCGCCCCCGGCATAGGGGATCAGGGGGAGTATGCCAGTGGACCACACAGGACACTTCCTACATAAGATCATCTGGCCAAGGCTGAGAGATGAAACGAATATTCCTAACACATAGAAATGAACACAGAGAGACTACTAAAATGAGAAAACAAAGAAACATGCCACAAAAGAAACAACAGGAGAAAACTCCAGAAAATAAGCTAAATGAAATGGAGACAAGCAACCTACCAGAGACAGAGTTCAAAACACTGATTATCAAGATGCTCAATGAACTTAGGGAGAAAATGGATGAGCATGATGAGAACGTTAACAGAGAGACAGTAAGCATAAAAAAGGACATAGAAATCACAAAAAAAGAACCAGACAGAAATGAAGAATACAATAACTGAAACGAAGAACACATTTGAAGGATTCAACAGGATACTAGATGAAGCAGAAGATCGAATCAGTGAATTGGATGACAAGGTAGCAGAATACACCTAATCAGACAAAACAAAAAGAAAAAAGAATTTTAGAAAATGAGGATAGTTTAAGAGATCTGTGGGACAACATGAAGCAGAACAATATCTGCATCATAGAAGTATCCAAAGGAGAAGAGAGAGCGCAAGGGATTGAGAATCTATTTGAAGAAATGACAGAAAACTTCTCTAACCTGGCAAAGGAATTAGACATACAAGTTCAGGAAGCACGAAGAGTCCCAAACAAGAGGAATTCAAACAGACCCACACTAAGACACATCATCATTAAAATGCCAAAGAACAAACACAAAGAGAGAATCTTAAAAGCAGCAAGAGAAAGGCAGCTAGTTACTTCCAAGGGTACCCCCATAAGAATGTCTGCGGATTTTTC
>NW_006435837.1:1005685-1009845 GCF_000325575.1 Pteropus alecto | reverse complement strand
GCTTATATGCAGAATCTAAGGAACAAAAAGAACAAACTATTCAAAAAACAGATTCACAAATATAGAGGACAATTTGGTGATGGACAGAGTGGAGGGGGGTTGGGGGACTGGGAGAATAGGGTGAAGGGTTAAAGAAGTACAAATTAGTAGTTGATAGATGGTCACGGGGATGGGGAGCATGACATGCGGAATGCAGGTAGCATTAATATATTAGCTATGTGGAAAACCAGAGGAGGGACCAATTAGGGGGATTGTTTAATAAACTATATAAATGTCTAACCCTACTTCACTGTATACTTGAAACTAATAAAGTAAAATTAAAAAAAAAACATTAAAAAGTGCATATTTAAAAAGCACTGAAAACAGCTGATTTGTAAGCAGAGTATTAATGAAGGAATTTTCTATTTTAACATTTTATTCACTTTTACACTATGCCTTGTGAAGCAAGAGAACAAAAACTGTAAATGAAATCAAATAAAAAGCAAACACCTGGTACATTTACCCAAAAAAAGATAACTCAGAATAGTACCTTTGGGAGGTACAGTAAAAATCAGTTATAAATGAATTGAGTAGAGTATTCACCAAAAAGAGACTACCTCACATATAAAGACTTGTGGGACCCTTTTCTCTCTTGATTTGGACACCAGCACAATGTAGCCTAAGCAGAATTGACTTTATTGGCAGACACAATCCATCATTAAATCATTTTGTTCTTGTAGTCAGTTCTATTGCAAAAGTTTCATTATTAAATCATATCTCCAACATTTCATATTTTTCCTTTGTTTTTAAAATTCATTTTGATTAACTCTCATTATTTCCAACTATCAAGATCATTTTAGACATTGGTTTGACATCCAGTGTTAACTATTCATCCCAGGTTTTTAAAATCTGAGAATTAGTCCTCGCATCTTTTATTCCCAAGTCCGTTGGGAATAAAATAATACTTTTATATTTAACGGACTAGAAGAGAAGGTAAGAATACTGTGGAATGTCTAAATCTGCTCCCATCACACAAATACTGATATGGGCCATTATCTATATGCTTTGGATATAGCCATTCAAAACACCTGCAAATCTACTCATATGTACAACTATCTAGTTCTTATAGTATGCTCTTTACATCAAGACAAAGTGATGAAGAATCTAGTCTTTCCCCTACAGAAATAACAGGAATGCTAACCCTCCAAGAATTTCCCCAAATATATACACAGTTGCTAAATTATCAACTAATTTTTAATAGTTAATCACTTTAAGCTTCCTCGGATCAGGTTCCTTTTTCTAAAGCTCCTTTATTTAGTCTCAATCTTTGTTTCATCAAATTAGAAAAATTTTTGGAGTATACTAAACTCTTTCAGGTTTAATTTTTATTGAAATCCAAATATATCCCTGGAATAAGCAAATGGCTGAAAGTATTACCGGTCAGGTTTCACATACAAGAAATAATTTTACACTCCATTCAGTCTAGCTGCCCAACAGAACACTAGATTATTCCTTGGAGTACACATCAGGTAAACAGCATAAGATCCTATTACACAGTTCTCAAAGGAAGTATTTAAATGCCTCAACATCACTGTGATTCAGTAAATAAATGAGAGTCCTAGTAATCTGAGGAATTTTCAGCTCACACGGAGGCTTGCTTGCTCAACAATCTCTCTGGGAGTTTCAAGACACCCATCTGCAGCTGTTCTACTTTTTACTGGGCTTTATGAAACACATGCTTCACAAAGAAAAAACAATCTGCTCATTCAGGTGCAGAATGATACTATATACTCCAGGAAGGGGAAGAGAAAGTCACCGCCAGAAGTGAATGTGGTTTTATGGGGGTCAGTGTAAGAATTATATAACAACCCATTTCCTGTCATTATTAAAAGCCTCAATTTATATAAGGAACACAACTTAATCATGATATATTAATGAATTTGTATGAAATTCAGAAATGTTATCTGAAACTGAAAGGAATTTTTGTGGTCACTATTATTTTTTTAGTTATATGCACCAGTTATTTAACTTTGTCTCAGCTACAAATATGTCCTTTTGTATTCTACAATTCTAGGGCTGGAACTCTGAGAACTATATTTTCCAGCCCCCTTTCCCACGTGGCTTCCTGTGAGATTCAATTAATAAAAGACATTAGAGAGAGATTGGAAAGCAGGGGTAAACACTGTGGTTTTGTTTCCCACCCCAACAGCATCAGTTCCTTTCAGTTTAATTTCTTTTTGATATTGCTAGAGCCAGTTTCCTTGTGCCTACCCAAAGGTACCAGAAGGAGCCAGGTGTCCCCACCCTCTTGGAGATCTGAGCTCCAGATACGTAAAGTCATCCATCTGAGATCTTAGGTTACCAGAAACAGCTGGGTGGTAACCTAAGTCTGAGGACCAATTCAGCCAGTCCCCTCCTTCCAGTTTCTAGGTCCTGATTACCCCAATGTCTTTGAAGCCTTTTGTATTCTCAGACTTGGAGGTGGCAGATGCATCCTGCGGTTATTATCTTTGGGTTACCTGTTTTCTTTTTGCTCTTTTAGCACTCCAACACTTGTATACCAATTCCCTATATTAAATTCCTTCTGTTGACTATCTAATGTGGTTTATGTTTAACTAACTGGATCATAACTGATACATTATAAAATAACTTTTTTCCAGAATGCCCTCTAAAAACATTTTTGAAATATCTCTTCTTATAACGAGTAGCTGTTGTGCACATTTATCTCTTGAAAACAGAGGGGACATTCCACATCTACTAGTGGTCAAGTTACTAAAATGATTGTTTGAATCATAAAAGTGAAAACAGATGTACCTATGCAACAACTATAAATATTTGCTGAAGGGAAATAAATTTGGTTAAAGACAATTCTGTGAAAAAGTTTATTCATGCTGGTTATGCAAATATTTTGCCAATGAACAAAATTGGTTGGCCACCCATCATGAGTAATGAGCCCGATTCTGATGGTTTGGGTCTATACAAGCAATTAGAAGATGAGACTGATGTTTGTTACCTGCCTACAGAGTAGCTGAGTACTTTCAACATGTTTCTTTAGTTTATCATCATAGATGTCTATGAGGTAAATCTTATCTCCATTTTGTAGGAGAGAAATACAGGCTGAATAGGATAAATTACTGCCCAAGGTCACATGGCTGGTATGGGACAGAGGGAGAACTTTAATCCAAAGATCTTTACCACTTGTATCAACTCCCTTCCTGATTAGAAGCCATGTTCTCTGGCTTCAATAACTTTATAGACAAATCACACTGTCATAAAAAGTAGTTAATAGTTATAAAATTAAATATATACATATATATAATTATCAATATTTGTGGAGAGCAAAGACTTGGTCATTTAGTTTGTGGCCATCACATAGTATACATTCTTAAATCTAGTTTTACTAAGTAAAACCAAAAGGTGAAAGAGTGAGAAATGTATAAAGAAATAATTTAATACATCCTTCTGCTATTAGACAAGTCTTCGCCTAATGCCCATGATAAAGTTGTGCAAAGAAAAATGAAACAATTAGTATGGGAGAAGGAAGATAAAACACTGAACAATTTAATTGGATTTTGCTGAAGTAGGGAATGACAGATTAAACAATAAATAGGGAAATGGTACACTTATCTGGGTAGAATAGAAATAATAGCTGATCAGGGACACAGACATTGGGGTTTCAAATCCCATTTTGTCACTGACTCGCTTGGTAACATTTGACAAGTTATAAGCTGCTTTTTACTTCTCCCAAAAGAAAACAGGGAAGATAATATAATAATGCTGCATGTCATAGGATCATTGTGAGGAATAACTATTCAACGAAATTATTATAAAGTACTTAGACAATATCAAAAACTAAATAATGATGACTAATCTTTAAAGTGATCCTTTGAAAACAGGACAAGATGCTATATATAAAATTATGTGAGTACTTTATTTCCATTTGCATTCTGGTCATTCCAACAGAAAAGTCTGGCTTATATAGGTATAAACAAATAGGAATTGAGCAAACATTCAGTTGATCCAATTTTTCAGTGGCCACTGAGCTAAGCTCTTTGAATCAGATCCCCCAAATGTGAAGTTTTGTCTAACTCGGCCACATTTCTACAAACAAAGCCAAACACTATATGAAGACACTAAGAATACAGTATCTATGAAAGTTTTATAAAGGAAGGCTCCAGGAT
>NW_006435837.1:991497-1005665 GCF_000325575.1 Pteropus alecto | reverse complement strand
GACGATGTACCAAGCTGGAGGAAATAAGTCAGTTGGTATGCAAGGAAGTCCTTGACAAAAATAGGAGCCCCAAAGTAATGGATAATTATAATCCTACCTATAGTATAAACAAGTTGTAACTGAAATGTAAGCCTAAAGCAAAATGTTAAGACCCAACACTCAGTACCACTCACTAGATTCAGAGTCTAGTATAATTTTAGATGCTGAAATCTAAGAGGTGGTATTATGGGCTAATGTCATGAACTTAGATACAATAGTAGCATATTTTGAGAAGTAGGGTTGCATCTGGGAAATTTATCTGAGATAAGACAGAAAGATGTGGAACCATTGACTCAATTCTGGGAAATAAAGCTATTTTTGTAAAGGCAAAAAATCAGGCCCTAATCGGTAAGCCAGAATAGAAAACGTTGTGTCTCCCTTGCTCTAGAAACCTGAGAGACTCAAGTGGACAGGTAGATAAACCTCTAACCTCTCAATGGGAGATCAGAGGGATTAGGTTCCAAAAGTGTCTCAAAGGTATTGAGAACGCCTAGGGTCAGTTACTTTCAGTCATTTCAACCCACATAGATTTCTGAGGACCATCATGAGCCTTCTCTTTGCCCTCCCACCAGGTACTTGGAGGAACTGCCAAATGTTTTCTCAGTCTGGACTGCACTTATTCCAAGATCAAGGAGAGAAAGTCTGCAGATTACTGAAGGTTAATTTGTTCAACTGAGCTGGAATCTGCAATGAAAAGGAGATTGACATACAGGATTCATTTGTAAATGAAGTATAGATTTACAAAACTATTTAAATATTCCATTGAGTATTGACTTAAAAATACTAGAAAGAAGTATTCCCTTAAATTTAGAAATATTTTATAAAAAACTAACATAATTGACTTAGTAATTGGCCAAAAGGAAAGAAATATGTACATGTGGGGAACAAATACATAGAATTCATTAACCAGAGAGGGATCACTAGCTGAAAACACTTTGGCAAGCTCATGAACAGTTTGAATACAAGTAGACAATACAGCAGGGGTCCCCAACCCCCAGGTCTGTGGCCTGTTAGGAAACAGGCAGCACAGTAGGAGATGACCTGGGTGAGCCAGCTAAGCTTCATCTGTATTTGCAGCCGCTCCCCAGTGTTAGCATCACCGCCTCAGCTCCACCTCAGATCATCAGGACTTAGATTCTCGTAGAAGCACTGGTCCTTGGCGCCAGAAAGGTTGGGGACCACTGCTATGGAGGACTCCCTGTTAGCTACAGGAGAGGCGATGGCACAGAAAGATAGAAAGCAATTGTTCCTTTAATAAAATGAAAGGAAATTTAACTTTGGGTGGCGAACACACAATGCAGTATACATATGACGTATTATTGAATTGTACACTTGAAACTTGCCTAATTTTATTAACCAATGCCATCCCAATAAATTTAATTTTTTAAAAAAGTGTTGAGACAGTGAAGTCTTAACAAAATAGTTCACATTTACTGTGTGCCAAACACTTTCTAAATTTTGCACAAATATTCATTTAATAAATCTTCAAAACCATCTTATGAGTATAATTTTTGTCAGCATTTTACAGGTAAGCAAACTGAATCACAGAGAGGTTAAGCAACTGGCCCAGGTCACACAGTTAATAAACTGTGGTACTAATGTTCCAGCTCAGGCAGCCTGATTCCCGAGTCCATGTTGTTAATCGACACATTATTCAGCTTATTCAAGAGCTGACTCCAGACTGAGAATTCTAGTTTTAAAGCAAGTTTCTTCAATTTCTGACTCCATATTGATAATTCTTGTTCTAGGGCAAGTTAAAACATATCTATGAAGATAATCTTGGCAAAAGCCACGATTTTGTTAATACTTAAGTTTAATTACCAGATGCTTCCTCTTTGTAAATACAGGTGAATTTCAGAATATTTAGGACCACAATTGGCATTTGAATAACAGGCAAACCCTATTCAAATATGGCTTTTATGGGTTTTATTAGTAGTGGCTGTGAAGCAAACTTTGCTGGGTCTAATATTTAAATCATGGAGTAGAACTCAAATCCAGTGTCTTAGGAGGTCAGATGGAAACAATATTTACCCAAGTATCTGTAAGCCACATGGAACTGACTGAAAATCAAACACTGTAAGTGTTCAGAGGTATCTGAGATTCACATACCAGTGACTGTGTTGTTGGGTTCATGTAGGATTCTGTGCCTCATGCTCAGAGATTATCAATATCCTCATTTTTCAGATACAAAAAAAAAGCCTCAGAATGAGAAACTGACTGGTCAAGGGTCACCCAAGTGGTTAAAAGATGGGTTGCAGACTTCGAGCCAATCATCTGACCTCTTTTCTTTGTCTCCTAAGCCTGCTCCCCAACTCATCTCAACTTAATGTTGGCAAAAAAACAATGTCGAAAGAGGGAATAAAGATGAAAATACCAGAGTAATCTCTTTTTAGAACAAGTGTTAGCACTGGAATCTAGATATCAAGAGCACTTTTTAGCTCACGATTTAAAGAAAGACTCCATTTAATACCATCTTTGGCAATACTAATAATTTATAACTAGGTAGTGGCAGTTATTCAGTGTAAATAATTCACTGGTGTAAGATTTACCCTCTAAACTTTAGAGGCAACAGGGAAAATAACTGCTGCTATAAAATATTTATAATTTGTGTTTGTGTAAGTCAGGATTCCTAGCAGGAAACACAAATCATTCTAGTTATTTTAAGAAAGAAGAGATTTAGACCAGGGATTTAGGTGTTGGAGGCTCTGGAGGAGTAGGAATCTGGGACCATCACTGAAACACTTGGGTTTAAGAACATGCTACCAGAGATGTGACCCAAGGATTAGGAGGCCGCCTCTGGAAAACTGCCTCTTGTTACCCACAAAGTTGGTTACTTCATTCTGAAACACTGATTTTGAACACCACAGCTTTTTCTAGACCCTCTCTTGGCTTTATAACCTCTGTGGGCAGGTAGAAACAGCATCTGAAATTTGGTCTCTGCCTGAAGTCTGGATGTTAAATCTTTTATGAGTGAATCTCCTTGAAGGAAGCTAATTCATATGCAGAATCCTAGTTGCAAGGGAGTTTGGGAAATGTAGTTTTCAGTTTCCGGCCTTTGAAGAATTGGATGCTACACAGAAAAATGTGGGCATAAATTAGGAATTCCAATCATACTCGGCATGGTGTTACTGTTTTCTAAATTTAACTATAGGAAAAACAGATCTTGAACAAGGTTTCGAAAAAACAATGTGTCATAGTTAAGACTCCTTTTGTTCACTATTTCATGAGAGGAGAGAGGTGAAGGGATAGAGGAAGAGTGAATAAGGAAAACATAGTCTGAGTTTATCATGTGGGTTTCATTCCTGTTGTCCAGCCACGTAGCATGGAAAGGAGACAAAAACTAAAGGATGATCTTTTTTAATCACTCAGTTTTTAAATGTTAACATACCTGGATGAAGCCATGCTTTGAGGTAATACCTTCAAGCTATTAGCAGGATTGATGGCAGGGTACAGGGGTAGGCTTCAGAGACCAATTTCACCTATTTCATATTCTTGCCCTAAAGCAAATTTAATGCTAAGTGTAACTCAGATCCAGGTTTGAATACCAGATCTTCTACTCTTGTGATCTTAAACAAATTGCTTGAACTTCTAATGTCTTAAGGATTTTGTATGATAAAGACGAAAACAGTACACTTATAGGGTTTTCTGATGATTAAATCAACCAATCAATTTTGTGATGTTTCCAGTATAAATGCTAAATGACAGGGTGAAGATAAATACAATAGTGATTTAACGTTTCATAAAATTACCAGAACCTAGAATAAATTTGGCACATCACAGAGCAATTGGGACTGAAGTTGGGGTTTTATAGGGAGTAGAATTGTCGGAGAAACTTTGGAGATGGAAGGAGAAAGTTTTAGAGATGGTAGATGATAAGGAAATGGCAAGGAGCTGGTCCTGAGACACCCTCAGGAGAGAAATGAAAAGAAAGAAAGGATCATGTAAAGTCTTGTAACACGGTAATCTAGTCAGACCTCATGATGGTACTTTACTAGTAGAGAAATAATGAGAAGTTCTTTCCTGCAAAATGCTTTTCTCAGGATATACCTGTTCTCTCTAAATTGCTTATAGAAAACAAACCTGGATTTTTTTAAAATTTATGAGATATAGCATACTGGACAATGTCAGTGTTAGCTATGTAATTATCATAGCATGTAATGGGGATGTTTGTGACTGAAAGAACTCTCTTTGTGTAACTGATGCTCACATGTGCCACTTCAGCAACTTAGATGTAAAATCTGATCCAGGGCACATACTAATGTAGAAAAGAAAAACCTGAGAGTTACATTGGCCATCTCAGACTTCTCCATGCTTCACCTTACTCTGGCAATTGCCTGTGTCCTCAGAGTTATTAGTAAAGTTTGCCACATGGTAAAATCTGTAGTTCTAAAGAGTCTGATTTAACAATCTGACCTTTTAAATTACCTCAGCAGCATATATGATTCATTTAACAGATAGTGAGTGGAACACATCGATTGGGGCAAGGACTTGTATTTGATGTAATGAAAGGTAGTTGCTGATGTAATGAAAAGGGAGATGTAATTAAATTTTGGAGAGTTTTAAATTTGAGATTTTGAAATTTGGATTTCATTCCATAATAAGGGAATGATATGGGTTGGTGAAATAGGATGATGTGTTTTAATCCAGTAAAACAGTATATAGGAGAACAGAAAAGAGACGAGACTTTAGGTAAAGGATCTTGAAGAATATTATGATAATTCAGGCAAAAGTGATGAGAAGACTGTGAAAGTTTAAACAGATGCTTAAGAAAATATAATAAAAATAAATACTTCTTAGAGATTTATTGGTTATAAAAATAAGTTAAAAGTAGTTTTTAAGCTGGTTGAAAGGTGCTGTCTGGCACGGAAACAGGTTAGTTTGACATAGGATGAATGTTAAGGTCCAATGAATTAAAGGATCTTGTGGAATACACAGGTGTACACACACACACACACCCACACACAATCCATGCTTGAAAATGTAGAGATATGAAACATATAGTCAACTTTATAGTGTAAACCTTCTCACAAGGTAGTTACTAAGCCCTCTAAGAATGAATAGAATATGTAGAAAATTTACACATGACTTAAAGGATAGCTCAAAAAATCACAGAAGTAGTCCCAATGGTCCCTCTCCTGTTCTCCGTCCTCTGCTCACAAAGCATGACAAATGTATATAGTGAACAAATTTTATATTATTGACTCATTTTGAACCACAATTTTTCTGTGCCAAGACCCCAGTATATTGCTTCTTTGGCTTCTTTAAAGGGGGGAATTTCTGGGATTTGAGTTGAGACTCAAAACATCATTTGAAGCAAAATATGTACTATGGTAACTCCATACTCTTACTGGAGCACTTTACTCTTCACTCCATCTTTTTTATGACCATTCTTGTCCATCAAAAGCAGATTCGTTTATATATAGTTCATACCTCCCAAAGCTGATTCATCAGAAGTGGGTCTCTTTCCCCTTGGTATATGAGAACCAGACAGAGGAGTGGAGCTTTGTGGTAAACTGAATAATTGCCCCTCAAAGATGTCCACGTCCTAATCCCTGGAACCTATGAATATGTTTCCTTACCTGGAAAAAGGAACTTCCCAGATGTGTCTGAGTTAAGGATTTTGAGATGGAGATATATACTAGATTGTCCAGATGAGTCCAATATAACCACAAGGGTCCTTAAATCTGAGAGGCAGTAGAGTTAGAGTGATAGAGAAGATGTGCTGATAGAATCACAGGTTGTATTAATGCCATCAGAGTAAGGAGCCATGAGCTAAGGAGCCCATGCAGCCTCTAGAAGCTGCAAAAGGCAAGGCAATGCATACTCCTCCAGAGCCTCCAGAAAGAACCAGCCCTGCTGACACTGTGTATTAGCTCAGTGAGACTGATTTTAGACTTCTGATATCCAGGCTAAATTTGTGTTGTTTTAAGTCAATAATTTTGTGGTAATTTGTTACAGCAGTGAAAGGAAACTAATAAATATTTCTAATCATTTTTGGATCACCTATGTCATCTTGGCTAGGAAGACAGCATTTGGCTTACTTACAAAGAGAGAGGTAAAACATTTCTATAGACAGATTGTACTGATGTGTATAAAGTTATCTCTGATCTAGGGTACATTTTACATTCCAAATTTTAAAACCTGAATATAACGTCACCCTTGCTACCTCCTCCAAGGGGAGAAAAACAACATTATTCTATAAGAAAGTTCTCAAGTCACAGACTTACCCAAATTTATCTTTTAGAATCACAGTCCCCTAGGAGATCTAAACAAATGAAAACTTTTTAGAAATATCCTCTAGGATAAATCATTAAATCTTAAAGTATTAAGATTTTTAGAAATATCCTCTGGGATAAATCATTAAATCTTAAAGCATTAAGATTTAAAAGGCCCAAGAAAGTGTCATTAATATGGCAAGTGAAATTTTATTGATGACTTTCAAGAGACTAACTCCAGTTGACTTGAGGGGGAAAGACAGATCACCTTGACTGAGGAGAAGTAGTTCTCAACTGAGGACAATTTGTCCCCCAGGAGGGTGGTCAGCAATGTCTAGAGACACTTTTGGTTGTCACCACTCTGGAATGCAACTGGTATCTAGTGGATAGAGGCCAGGGATGCTGCTAAACAACCTATAGTGCTCAGGACAGTCCCCTCTCCCATCAAAAAAGAATTAGTGCTGAGATGAGAAACCTTTGCATAAGGTGAGTAAGCCTGTGTGACCATACCTATTCTTCAGAAAAGGAAACGGAAACTAAGAGAAAAGAAATACTTGAATTTATGCCATCCGAGTCCTAATTTGATACCAGTTTGATATTCTCTCTGTATATCTCTATCAATAGAAAAGAATGCATATACTTTCATACATACTGAGTATATGTAAATGTAGATGCCTTTTCAAGTGTGGAATAAACCTCAGTGTAGCCCTTCAAAAAGTTTAATGGAAATTTATAACGTACAGAAAGGTAAGCCTTTCAAAGTAATTCAAGTCATCTGTAACATTAGCTTATACAAACAAATAGCTTTTGTATAAATATAAGCCTAATTTCAGAAAGGAATCACCTTATCACTTGCAGATTTTATTCTGCAGGAAAAAAAATTTGACTTCTTTGTTCATATGGATTTTGAGATTTTATTCCTCTGTAGACCATTTATTTTAATCTTGAATAAATTCAATATTATTCAGTTAATTATATTTAAGGAAAAAGCAGAATCATTGTAATATATTGTAGGCACTGCTATAAAACTAATATTGGGCATATGAACATTTTGCAAGTTAATGATAACATATAAGCTCATAGAAACGATAAAGGGAAAATAGACATATTTATTTTCTTATCCAACTAGCCAGAATAAAAGAATATCCTTCCATTCATTCATGTAGGAAATATTTCTTGATCATCTACTGTATGTCAGGGCCTGACATATGCTAAATGTTTAGGAAATAAAAACAGGCATCATGGTACCATCCTAAAGAAGTTCACAGTTAAGTGGAGAAAGCAGTGGGGGAAAATGGAAATTAAATGTGATAACCACAGCAGTGTTATCACAGTATAGTTTCCATGGAATGCAGATTCTTAGAAGCTTAATTATGCAGGGATTTTATCAGGGAGTGCTCAATGGATCAACACCTATGGAGGACTGAGAGGAAGAGAGATTTGACACAGAGAAAGGGTGGTCTGCCATGCAGTCTCAACAATGTCCTCAGCTGACCCCATGGGGAACTCTGAAGATGAGATGGCCCTTCAGAGCTGTCCTAAGTTGGGAAAAGAGGTTGGGTTTTTATAATCCCAGTATCAACAAGTCATGGGATGCAGTTTGCCCCTGAGAAAGCGGCAAGAGTTTGGGTGAGGCAGCTCTTTGCATACAAGGGAAATTCCCAAAGAAGGCCGACAGTTGAAGGCTGTCAGTGGCAACATTATCCACAGCTAGGGGAATAAGTCATTCAGTTCTAAAGACGAGTCTAAGCAAAAAGCACAGAATACACAACGGGTAAGGGCAGGTGGTGCTGTGGGGCTTAGCTGAAGGGAGTGAACTGTGTGATGTGGGTACAAAGTACAGGTTGGGGATTATATTATTGAAGAGGTATTTGAACTGAAACTTGGACTATGATGAGGATTAGTCCAATGAACAAAGCTCGGGAATCACTTTCCAGGCAGAGGGAATAGCATGTATAAAACAGTGGAGTCAAAAGAGCAAAGCATAATTAGAGAAAGGGCAAAGTTTAATCAAAGTGGAGCTAAAAATAAATGTTAGGGAGAGGACAGGACTAAAGAAGAGGATAGGAAGTGATTTTAAAAGGGCCATGTAAACTAGGACAAGAAGTATGGAAGTTCTCCTATAAAGAAAATCTAGATCTAACAAAGGCTTTAAAGGGAAGGAGTAAAGGATTTTACTTAAAGAGGATATTCTGCAAGCATTGAGGATGGGTGATTAGAAGAGAGGGAAACCTAGGGCAGGACAATGCATTTACAATAACTTGAACACTAAATTGTAATAATGAGTCAAAATCGTTTTTAGGAAAAGAGTCTGATATGAAGTAAATGACAAAGCATAGATTCCATGAAATTATCAAGAAACCAATTTCCCCCCAGACTATAATCAAAGAAACAAAAAATATAAACAGGATAACAATGGCTTACGTAGTATGATAACATGAATTAACATGTAAAAGAAAGAGAATGGGGGAGGGCATTTTATTTTATATTATGGAGTCAGGAAAGGCCTCTCAGACAAAGGGATATTTGTTCAATACATAAAGCTTGAGTCTTAATGAAAGGAAAATGGAGCAAGATAACAAGGAAATATTGTAAAAAGGAAAAATCCAGTAGTGGAATAAAATCCATATTAAAAGCGTAAAAGAAAAAAAATCAACTACACAAAACAATCTAAGTCCAACAGAGTAAGCTCTCTCAGATAGCAACTTAAAGCCTGAGTTTTAATGGCCACATGTATGGGAAAAAGAAATAAACAAAGCCTGGGATCTAAGAAAGATGGGATTCAGATTAAAGATCCCGCATGTAGGTGTACAGTTCCTTAAGGGGTACACCTTCAGTTGGTAAACTAGTAAAAAATGGTATGGTAGAGATGCGTGCCTTAGTCCTGACTTGGCATAAAACAGGAAGGGCAAATAAAACCCCCAAACCTTAACTACTTGTCTGTACTCAAGTAGGTTTAGGTCTAAATTCGTACTATCGGAATGGCCAAAAAAATTCAAGATGAAAAATTAGGTTATATGATCATGGGATGATGGCATCCCTGGGTTCCTGGCAGAAGTAAATACAAATTCTCACTGCAACGATGCACTATAAATACAGGCACCCAAGTTCCAAGAAACATGAGCTCACAATAAAAAGGAAATCACTAAGTACATGAGTAAGACAGGTAAACCATGAGGAAGAACTAAGAGAAACAACAAAGTACAAAATCAGACCCACTAGGTTGGAAATTTTGATTTTATCAGATATACTCATGGACACAGACAGTGGATTAGCAATTACCAGATGGAAAGGGCAGGGGGGTAAATGGGGTAAAGGGAACAAATGTTTGGTGTTGGAAGGAAATCTAACTCTAAGTGGTAAACACACAATGCAATATATATACGGCTTACTGTTGAATGATACACTTGAAACTTATTTGATTTTGTTAATGTCACCCCAATAATTTTTAATTAAAAAATGTAAATTTTCTTAATGTATAGGACAGAAATATTAACAAAGGAAGAAGAGATATAAAAATCATCAGCATTTCTGATGCTGTCCAGTTTGATAACCATGAGCTTATTTAGTTATGTCCCAAATATATTTTGAATGACTGGGCAATAACATTATTGATACACTTGCAAACTAAATATTGTTTGTTAATTTTAAAAACCATTTCCAGAACCCCCAATACTCTCCCATACTCTCCCCTCTATAATGGGGGCATGAAGTCTGGGAACTACATTTCCCAGACTCCATGAGTTTCACCTAGATCTGACCAATGAAAGACACCTGCAAGAGACTTAGTCAATGGCATAAAATAAAGACAGTAAAATTTTTCTCTGGCAACTGCATCTAGGAGCGTGAGTCATCAGCAGATGGCAGATTTCCTGAAATCCACCGTCCTGATTTTTGTTCCCCAAGGCTTCAATGGCTGTGTGAGTCTCTAATTCCCAATAGAAAACCTCTTCTTGCTGTAAAAACCTAGAGTAGCTGCTGTTTTCCTGACCAGGGCTTAGCCAGTGACCTAAGAGGTGTTGTCAAGATCAGGAAATAAGGATGAAGAACAGTATCAACAAGGAGCTTTGTAAAAGGAGTCCTGACAGCAGTGATTTATAGTCTGAGCTGAATTTTAACAACTGGATCAAATATTGAGGTTCAGAAACGAAAGCGGTAATGGAACAGCTGAGCAAACTCTGCTGAACATCTTTGATGCCAAGACAAAACAGGCACTGATAGACAGATTCTGCAATATAATTTGTGAACTGTTTCAACTTATAAAAAATGGATCACCATAAATATTCTAAAAACCTGGATAAGATGACAGACCCCCATCAAATTAATGTGATCACAAACAAAACGATAAATTAGCAAATGTCAAGCTTAAGAACCTAAATCACTGCCAAAAGTTAGGCTTATTCCTATAGTGAAAGACTCTGGTGGCCATGTTAACTGATGACTCCCTCATGATTACTTCATTTCAATGATTTAATTGTTTGTAGCTTTTCATATTTCAGAAATGCGGACTGTTTTTAGACGCAAATGTTGCTGAACATGGGCCTGAGAGCTTAAGAAATATACTCAAATTTTTCTTAACATATTAACTCACAGAAACAAGTCAACTCCATAATACTCAGGCTTCTAAAATATAGAAGTATTTTTGCACAAAGAAATGGGAAAACATTTTATGCTTTTTAGAGTCTTCAATTACAAAGAACATAAAAATCACTTGGCAGCCAATTTTAAAATCTAGGTAGACTCTTAAACCATCGTAATTTAGAGGTTCCATCCCACATCATACCAAATGTATTAGAATGTACTCACATCCCACATTTAATATAAATATTTTGCTACACAATATTTAAAGGATTTTTGTAATTTGGGTTTTGAAATTGTCTTAGCATAATTTATTTAATTTATAATTGGATATGACACCTCAGCAATCATGCTGCATACTCGAGAACTCTAGCAAAATGAGTTTTTCTTTTCATATTTTAGAGATAATAATTCTTTTTTCATATCTCAGACAATTTCATAAGCCCTTGAGAAACTCTGCTTGGTGTGAGACAGGAGACCATCAATAACCAATTTGCAGCTTAGACTGAGAGAATGAATTCAGATGGTCATGTAACTAACTGTTGACAAGTTTTCTTCTTCCCAGTCCAAGCTACTAAAAAGGGATGAAGAAGAATACTTTGATTTATCTGCCCATCCCTCTCTGAATTTAGAAGTTCAGCTAGACTCTGGTATTGTCAAACAATCGATCTCTTCACTCCCACATCCCATAGTTCAGAGGTACTCTCTCTCCTATCTGGCTACTGCCTAACACCCAGGAATCTTGTGGCCACTTTCTATGAGGCTTTAGAGCTTCACCAAGCCCAGTCTGTCTATTAAGGAGTTGGAGTGTGGACATTAAAAAGGGTCTGGAGTTCAGAACGCTGTCACTACTGAGATGGAAGTGCCTAGTTCGGCTGACGGGCCTCCTGGCTGACACCACTGGCCTTTTCTGCTATTTCGCCATGTTTCTTAGGTGTTTTGACAATTGTTTTCCAGGGTAGGACAAATTAGTTTCCTCCACTAGTAATCATGGCTTTTATAGGAGGGATGCCTGGATGGATATCAATTTCAATGGGAAATGCTATTCTTCTCTACCTATTTACTCGTCTTTCTAGCACAATAGCAGCTGACAAGATCTCTGGCCTTTTATGAGAGGGAATTAACTTTTATCAAAAAGCTATTTTGTGCCAGATACTGTGCTAGCTGCTTCATATACATTCTATTCTAATTATCATACAATTATATCAAGTAGGTACTTTCATTGTCCCTATTTTAAAAGAAACAACAAAGTTATCAGCTTGCTTAGCATGGTAATCTCAAGATCCATCAATGTTGTTGCAAATGGCACAAAAAAAATTGAGAACCATATGATTTCACTCATATGTGGGATATAAAACTAAGAGTAACAAAAAAACATGACAAACAGAGACTCATGGACACAGACAAGACTCTAGTGGCTACCAGAGGGAAGGTGGGGAGCGGGGAGATAGATAAGGCTAATGGGGGTCGAATATATGACTGCAGAAGGATTTAACTTCGGGAGGTGAACACATAATGTAACATATATATAATATATTATTGAATTGTACACTTGAAACCTATTTGATTAACAAATGTTACCCAAATAATTTCAATTTAAAAAGTTATCGGCTTGCAAGTAGCTATTTTCCAATCCTTGGTTAGGAATGTAAACCCTCTGACATCAAAGCCCCTCTATGTCCCACCATCTCACCCACAGTGTCTGTTTACGAAGCACTTTCCCATGCATTTGCTTTTTTTACAACAAAGCCAAGCCCATCACTTTAAAGGGATTAGAGCAGTAATTAAAGTAGTAATTTTAAATTAACCTTTTAAGATATTCTGAAGTAAAAGATACTGCATAGACTCCACGGAACTGTCCATTAAAAACCTTTAGGCTAATAAAGTACATTCTAGAGTGATTTCCTTCCCGAACGTTATTTAGTCAGATACAGAGGAAATTTAAATAGACTCAGAGCCAAAGAAAAACGTTTTCCTCTTCAGCAAGTTAAGGTGTTATAATGACTTCATGGACCACTCCAAAGATAACATTGTCATATAAGAAACAAAAAAATAGACTTGATAAAATCTATTTTTAAGTTATTATTAGTGGATGAAAGCAATATGTGCTATCTTGGAAGGCAATTATGAAAAAGTGTGATCCCTCCAAATAATGGTGAAACAGCAGAAAATTCCAGTTTTGTCAACCAGGAGGGCCATCAGCTTCATTATTATATACTTATTATCAATAGTAGTATTTTAGTATATTTATTTATATTTCAATTATTATATGTAATGAGATATTTTAATATATCTTACAAATATGGTTAAAAATAATTCACGTAATGAAAAATAATCAGGCTAGTCTCAGAAATATCTGACACACCACACAGTAAAAGATAAAGAAGCAATTGCTAGTAAGTTTTATGGGAAAAAATATGATTTCAAATTTTATAGTCAACTAAAGTATTGCCCTATGGATCAAGGCATCAGAAAACTGTTTGCAGGTATTGAGGGCAGACAACATGGAGTATTTCATGTCATTTCTGAAGAAAATATTTTGATATTTTTCCAATTTAACTGAATATTTAAAAGTTCAAAAATGAGAACATGAAATAAAACATTTGAAAATGATCATTAAGCCAGTGACTATAGAAGTGTATAAATAATTATATACAATACTTATAAACTGGAAGTTAAAAGTAAAATATAACACTTGAAAGAAAATATCTTTAATATAAAAACATATCACAACAATAATCTAACACTGAAAATGCTTTAAATATTGACTAAGAAATTGTAAACAAAAAAAATAAATAAACCAAAATGGATTAAAGACCCGAATATAAGATCTGAAACAATAAAATGCATAGAAATAAAACATAGCAACTAAACCTTGTACTTAAAGAAAATTTTATGAATTTGACCTCAAAGGCAAGAGAAGTAAAAGCAAAAATAAATGAATGCAACTACATCAAACTAAAAAGCTTCTGCTCAGCAAAAGAAACCTTCAACAAGGTAAAGACACAACCATACGAATGGGAAAATATATTTGCAAGCAACGCCTCCGATAAGGGCCTAATATCAAAATATACAAAGAATTCCTACAACTCAATAACAACAAAAAAAGATCCAATCAAAAAATGGGCAGAGGATCTGACCAGACACTTCACCCCAGAGGACATACAAATGGACAAAAACATATGAAAAGATGCTCAACATCACTAGCTATTAGGGAAATGCAAATCAAAACCAAAATGAGATACTATCTCATACCTGTTAGAACAGCTATAATCAACAGGACAAGTAATAACAAATGCTGGAGAGGATGCGAAGAAAAAAGAAAATTCATAAACT
>NW_006435837.1:989609-991386 GCF_000325575.1 Pteropus alecto | reverse complement strand
AAAACCCATATCCGAAAAGATATTTGCACAACGATGTTCATAGCAGCATTATTCATGGTGGCCAGGACATGGAAGCAACCAAAGGGTCCTACGATAGATGATTGGCTAAAGAAGCTGTGGTACATATATGCAATAGAATATTACTCAGCCATAAGAAGAGATGAAACACTGCCATTTGCGACAACATGGATGGACCTCGAGATAATCACGCTAAGCTAAAGAAGCCAGACAGAAAAAGTTGAAAATCACATGACATCACTTATATGTGGGATATAAACCTAAAAGTAACAAACAAACAGGACAAACAAACAGAGACTCGTGGACATGGACAATAGACTAATGTTTACCAGAGGATGGGAGGAGGGGGGAGGAGAGAGGTAGATGGGATAAAAAGAGTCAAATATGTAATGACAGAAAGAAATCTAACTATGGGCGGTAAACACACAATGCAATATATATGCCTTACTGTTGAAATTCTGACTTGGAGTCCTGTATGTCTGGATAGGGCATAAAACTGTCCACCCTTAAGAAAGTAGAAAGAGAAAACAATGTCAGTTTTAGGGACCTCCATGTGCTAGAGAAGACAAAGACTTGACTAACTCCCTTTTCCAGCAACCACCTTCCAGTACATCAAATACTAGCCCTTGCCTCAAAGAATGTGTTCAACCCACTATCCTCTAAGCAAATCATATATGCTATTTAACTTAAATGGTTTCCTACTTGTCCTTCATTGTGTGTGTGTGTGTGTGTGTGTGTGTGTTGAGGAGGATGGGCAGGTAAAGAATCTTCAGTTGTTCTTCAGTTAACACCCCAATTTGTGTACCTGCTTTTCACTTCTGCCCTCTGCTATACTGATGCCAAGCCCAGGCCTTGTCTGATAATTCTCTGAATCCCTTTACAGCATGTGATCATCTGTGCTTATTTTGACTTTTGACTCACTCCCATCTGCTTTCTGCTTCCCAGATATCCCCAGATATATACCTATCCATCCATTTTTCCATCCCACCCCCTTGTTTCTACATACTGTTTCTATGCAGATAGAAAGATATTAGAGATTAGAAATGGAGCTCTCCAAGTATTAAACTTTTTTCCCTCTGGGTACCAGGATTTTTAATTTGTTGCTTTTTTCTTTTAAAATGACTGTGCAATCTATTCAATTAAATATTGAAATCATTATTAAAACAAGAAATCCTGAAAATACCCTCTTAATTGCACTATTACTTAGTGATTTATCCTAAAGCACAGAAATATAACTGCTAAAGTGTGTGTACAGGTATATTTGTGGCAATTGGTTTTTATGATATAAAAAACAGAAAAAATAAATAATCACCAATAGAGGATTAAATTATGGTACAGCTAATCAATGGAATATTATGCAGTCATTGGAAATTATAATCTAATCATATTGACATCAAAATGTAAAAAAGGCCCAATATAATATGCTTTTCAGTGATTGAGAATATTTGCTAAAAAAAAGTCTGGAATTATAAATACCAAGACATTAGCAGAGGTACCATTTGGGTGACGGTTTGGTTTTCTTCCTTATTCTTCTCTCTTTTCTTATTTTTCTTTCTTTGTATGGTTTTCAATAAGCACATGTTACTCATGTGCTCTGAGAAACCTATTTCTAGTTTGAAAAATAGAGAATAGGGAAGGAGAGAGGAAGGAAGGAGGGAGCACTGAAATAAAATGATGTTTATGACACTAACCAATACTATTTTGAAAGATGCTGGCATCTTAGTATTTGTCTTCGCAACACACCTTGAATTTGATTTCT
>NW_006435837.1:980699-989568 GCF_000325575.1 Pteropus alecto | reverse complement strand
TACTATTTTTCTTGTCATTGTTTTTCTATTAGCATTACAGATACCACTAAATATATCCACCTTATTTGGTAAATTAGAAACACATCGAAATACCGTAATTTTTTGTTCTGTGGAATATATAGCAAATGCTTTACAAAATAATGTTTCTTGTAGAGACTTTAGCTTACCACAAAACAGGCAAACTGCAGTGATCCACAACAATCTTTCTCTTAAATTGCAAAAATTTCACATAATCCCAGCATTCATACTAATTCAAGCACAATTTGTGGGTATTCTTCTCTGGGCCTTATTAGCAGACATTGGTTCTGTTTCTACTTTTGTGTCAGACTGCTCATCTTATCCATATTTTCCTCAGTGACAATAGCAATATCGCAGGTGTTAATGAGCTTTTCACCAATAATCTGAATTTCTTTATATTCTATGTCATAATTTTCTTTAAATAATGCTATGCATGTGTTTTCATCTTCATATTTAAGTATGTTTGTTCAAATACTAAAGAATGTCTAAAAATCCTAGAATTTCATAGAACAGAGTTTGAAAACTAAGTGTTCGAAGGCCTTCATATTTTTTCATAATCCCCTAGTTCCTGTATTAAATAATTTTCAGAGATCTATCTGCTCTTCCTGTAAGTCTTCAAGAGAATATTGTCTTTCATTTATATTGGCAAAGCCTTTTCCATAAATCCCATCTATTTTTTTCCCATCGATTTAAGTATTTACCATCTAGAGGATATGTGGCTTTTCCCTCTTTCCACTTGGGTGCTAGTCCAATTTCTATCTCATATCTGTAGCTGGAATGGCAAGTTGGTGATGCTCATAGTCCTTCATCTTTCAATCTTCTATCAGTGCTTCTGTGCTTACTCAAACAAAATCTATGATCTCCCCATTGTTCTTACTCCCTTGTATCTTTAAGGAGGAATGAATACTACTACTAATAAATTAATAATATCAATAAATTATAATTTTTAACACACACTGTCACCATGGAGCCCCTATTTCAGACCTAGCTTTTCTCATGAACTCTATATTTCCAAGAATATATTTGTTACTGCCGCCTCCCCCACTTGTTGCTAAATTATTTTCTTAGAGGTGTAGAATTATAAAGAAATATAGAAAGAAACGTACGAACAGGAATGAGGAACAATGAAAGGTATCATACCAGCCTACAAAAGCAGCAGCCACTCTGTAGAAGGGTACCTTCATTTTAAATCAATATTAGTCTTGAGCTTCTGGGCAGCAAACGAATTGAAGAGGAGATTCAGATTGTACCCACAGTTAAGGGGTCTTTCTACCACTCTGCATCTCTTGACCTGGGTCTTGTCTAACTCTCTAGCATCACCTCCTACCACCACTCCCTGCCAAATGCCCAGGGCCCAAATAGTTTAGATTACATGTCCTTCCTAGAATATCCTATTTCCTGCCAGATCAGCTCAAGGAAAGCTTCTATCTTGTTTACCACAGTGTCCCTAGCACTCCTGGTATACAGAAGTAGCTCCACAAATATTTGTTAAAGAAATAAGTGTGTACCTCTATGTCTCTTCTCTTGTTATATTTTCTTCCCTTAATGCCTTTTCTCTCACTTTTCAGATAGAAGCCTTCATTCTTAATATTAGCTTGCGTCATTTCCTGTGAAAACCATATTGAAAGTCTCCAAACAGTGTTAGATGTTTTCTCCTCTATTATAATGTGTATCAGAGTATTATAATTGCTCATTTGGAAGTCTAATTGCCCACTTAGCCTATCAGCCTGAGGGCAGTAACCATATTTTTTCATATTTATGAACTCACATAGGATGATACCTAGTAAGTGCTTAATATCTGATTATTAGATTAAAAGTCTTCTAACCCCCAAACAGTGTCATTAGTTATAATGATAATAATAAAGTAATAAATGTTTACTGTAGCATAATGGTTGAGAGCCAGATAGCCAGAGACAGATTTCCAGCTCCGCCCCTAACTATGTGTTAAGCCCTTAGGTATCTTATTTACTCTCTCTGTTCTTCAGTTTTCTCATCTATAAAATGGGGATAATAATAGCACCTGCCTAATAGGATTAAATTAAGTAATATATGAAAGGTGATTAGAATAATGTCTGACATCTAGAAAACTTTCAAAACCTGTCAGCTACACAGTTATACCTTTAAATGTAACAGACACTGTGCAAGGCATTTATTCCTCACAATAATATTAAAGGGCAATATTTTAAAATTCAGGAAAATAAGGGAATGAGAGATCAATTGCTGAAGATCACAGAATATGAAGTGTTAAAGTGTGCCTGACTCAATATCACACAAATTTCTATAAGAGTTTGAACATGTGATAATAAATTGCATCAGAACTTAAATTCTTCAAGTCACAAATCTTCTACTTGTTTTGAAAATGCTCTTGTGTCATCTCTACTATACTTACTGCACAGACTGCATAGCATCATATTTACGAGCTGGCTGAGGTGTTACAGTCAGACTAACCAAAGTTCTAATCCTAGCTTTAATATTTTACTGGCTAGTGATCTGGGCCAGTTGCTCAACCTCTCTAAGCCTTGGGTTCCTTTTGTAAAATTAGCATAACAATATCAACCTCAGAGGGTTATTTATTCTGAAGATCAAATGAGATCAAATATGTGTAACATGCTTAGCAAAATGTCTAGTGCCTTCAAAGCTCAATAAAAGCTGTCATGCACCACTGGTTGTCAGCCTTATTTATTTAATTTTCTGTTTTGTATTGTAGAAGTTTTTGATCTTATTCAGAAATTCTGGGGAGTTACCCTATTTTTCAGAGTATTTCCCTGAACAGCACTACCTTCTCCTATGCTTTCACTGCACTTAGAATATGCCTCTATTAAGAAACAAAAGATTTCTAAACAGAAGCAGATCCTTGGGTTCTCCCTTTATCTATAACAAAGGAAAAAAAAAAAAGAAAGCATTCTTTAAAGCACCCAAATACATAATGAGGCATTCACAAACCATTTCAATAGCTTGATCTGTGTCCTTGGAACTCAATCTGCTTTCTCTGGGGAAGATGAGGCGAGCGACACTATAGTCTCCATGCCAGCATGCAGCCAACCATTGAACAGTGCTGCGCTGGTAAACATGTAAAAATTGACTGTTCCCTCAAAAAAGCCCTCATTTGTAATTTGCCAACTTCTATGGTGTAAATATTCTTACCATGGCCAATTTCAAGTTACATTATCAACATGACATCACTGAACACAGAGTTGAGAAGAGTTATACAGTCACCCCATTATATCGCATATCTACCATACAGATAAGATACTTAAATAACCTCAAGAGCATAATAAATAAAATGTAGTAAAATTGTTGAGTTTTGAGTATCCATTATTTTTTTCTAATATAATTAATTGTAAGTTTATGGATTTTTATTCTTCTTGGCTGTGTCTATAACCTGCTCACAAAACTCCTGATAATGTAATATTAGCTCTTACAATATACAAGCTGACACAGGTATGCCGCTGCCTTCGGAGGTAAGAATAAAACATCCCGGGCAGAGGGAGAATGAAGCTTATGCAATGTAGGGGACCTCTTTAAGAAAAAAAGAATGCTTAAGTGGATACAAAATGAATATTTAGAAGACAATATTTATTTTGAATACCCACAGCCACTCCAATACCCCTGACGCAAGAATGTGCGTAGAAAAGGAACTCAGAATTGAAAGAGGCAGCATTAACCAACTGTACTTAAAATATAACTTTGACAAAATTTTCAAAAACATATGATCATGTGAATACATTGAAAGAAACTCTCCCAGAGCCTCAGGAGTCACACAAAGGATGAGCCCAAAAGCTTAAGCTTCATCGGCTCAATGGTAAGTCTGTCTCTGATTCTGAGGGTTCAGGATGGAGCTACTTCAATTATGTGGCAGTGAGGGTACCACACACGCTGATAAATTATGAACTTCTGGGGAACCCTGCATTGTTAGAAAAAGCAGGATGCAAGCTGATGTACCTACAAGGACCAATAGGCCACATGAATGAGTGAAGCAGGTCTGCTGGGTACTAGCTAACAGAAGGGCAAATACCCTGTTTAAAGTAGATACCAGCTGCTCAACTTCAGGTGAATTTTGTCATAGTATACTATGGACTCAGTTATTACCAGATATTCTAGTTTTTCAGAAGAAACCAGAAATTTTATGTAAAAATCTGATTTTTAAATGCTAGCAAATAATTCAACTTAAAAAACCTGAAGTTCAAAAGAAACTAGGGCTGCCGTTTTGCAAACTGTGCCTTAGATAATAAAGAGTACATTATTTGAGTGCATTGCTTTGTTTATATCTTTCACCTTGACTATCCCTCACCCCTAGGACCAGGGGAAATAAACACTATACTACAATTGCATGTCACTGGGTTTCTCAATTAGATCATGTGTTATTGGAGGTCATAGTTGATATATTCTCTTCTCAATCTTTCTAGTGCACAGAATACCTGGTACATAGAATCTGGCATGTTGAGCTGCACATGGCATCTAGTATCACATAAGAGGCAGTAGAGCATAGAGGAAATGAGTATGGGCTTTGGGACCAAATTCCCTGGGTTACAATTCCAGTGTCTATATTTATTAGCTGAGTATCTTTGGACAAGCTACTTTACCTCTCAGTGGCTCAGTTTTCTTATATATAAAATGGAAATCATAATAGTCATCTCCTAGGATTGATGTATAGATTAAATGAGCTAATATAAACAAAGGGCTTAGTACAGAGCCAGGCATATATGAAGCATCTGGTAAACATCAGTAAATATTAGGCTGCTTACTTGTTTCTAAAATGCAAATATTTCTCTTATAATGTGGATCAAACATGAAAAGTCTACTTAAGTATTTGATTCTAAAATATACTCATAATGTTATCATCACCAATATAATAGCTTCTCAATAAATATTTGTTGATTCATTCTTTTCCATTTCTACCTAGTATTATTTATACTTATTTACTTTTTCATACAGAATTATACACTGCTCCTAAAGCTTTTTTGATGAGTGACTGGTAGAGGTAACTTTATCTGAACTGAACTGTGGCTTCCATGAACTTGACCCAAATAAAAGGTGCAATGGAACCATAAAAACATTCTCGTGGGACCCACCTATGACTTTTTCAAATCTCCTGCTTGTCTGATTCATCTGGGACATGATCAAAATCTTCCTCCAAAGACACTGAGCCAAAGGGTGAACAATTCTTTGTCCTATGAGGGAAGATGAGGAACTGAAGAAGAAAAAGTTTATCTTATTTTTTTTCTAATATATCTTTCTACTCACCTAGGCTGAGTTTTACGGCAGGTGCTAATCCATACTCCCTCCCTCCCTTAATTCCTAGGAAGCATGATGTCTTTCATGTGGTAGTTCTTATTAAGTTTTTGATATAAAATAAAGAGAAATCCCAAATGGGTTCCATTTTCCACCAAAGAGAAAAACGCCTTTGACGAGGAGAAAAAGAACTAATATTTATTGAGATCATACTGTGAGATTATTTGCTTGATATGCTACAAAAAGTCATCTTAATCCTTACAAAAATCCCGATTTATCGTCTGCATTTTGCAGAAAGAAAACTAAAAGTTCACAAGGTCACACGAATTACTCAAGACCGCACTGTTAACAATTAAGGAGCTAGTATGCTAGCTGGATATATCCAAATGCAAACCCTATGCTCTTTCCACCATGAACTTGGCTGCTCTTTTGTATTAACTCAGCACTGAACAATTTACTGATCAGCAACTGCACTAAAATAAAACACATTATTGAAGATATCAGCAAGTTAATTACAAAAATAATTATTTGGCACCAATGTTCTTTTTTCAATTTGCACTGATGCTACTTAAAACAACTATGGTTCACTTCTGTTGAAAAACACCTAGATGTGTCGGAATTGGTTAGGAGCATAAGTCACCTGTAACAAAGGAAGAGTCATCGTTTTATGTGTAAGTAAGGTACGAACGATCTTAGATTATGTCATAAATGTGAATTGGATTTCAATGGCTGGAACATAAAACATGAAAAGACTGTTGAAGGATTTTGCTTTTGTTCTTTTTTTTTTAATACAAATATGATCATGTGAATCCTCCTACCCTCTAGTGGCCTCCACGCACCTTAATAGAGGTTCTAATGTTCTTCAACGGCCTGACTTTTGGCTCATCTCTGTATCATGTTTCCATCAAAATCTCACTCTAGGCCTAACTGAAATTCCTTCAGTATTCACGTCCTCTCCTACTTCAGGGTCTCCTCATGTGTTGTTCTTCTGCTTCCCCACTTCAATCTACTGGCCCATCCTAATACTTCAAGCCATCTTAGACCAAATATCACTAGCAAAAAGCCTTCCAGAAGCCCAAGAGACACATCAGGGCCCCATAACTGGGCCCCCACTCTAAGCACAGTCTTCATCTCACTTTGTGACTATTGTTTAACTGCCTGTCTTCTTTTATTCCTTGTTAATTATCTGTAAGGCTTTGGGAGGGTGAGAACTATGTTTTCCTTGCTCACCAGTAACTCTGCAGCATCTCGCAAATTATCTGGCATCCAGTATGTGCATAGAACATATCTGTTGAAATAATTTTATGGATAGCTGAATGAAATAAGTAATATGTTGGCTTCACAATTAGGAAAAATATGAGATAGATATGTGTACAATATTAATATCTGATTATAGATGTTAATGGCAGATTTATTTCATCCAGTAAAACACAAGCAGATTAAAATCTTACACCATATATAAAAATAAACTCAAAATGGGTTAAAGACTTAAATATAAGATCTGAAACCACAAAACTCCTAGAAAAAGAACATAGGAAGTAAATTCCTTGATATCGGTCTTAGTAATATCTTTTTGGATATGTCCCCTTGAGCAAAGGAAACAAAAGCAAAAACAAACAAATAGCGCTATATCAAATGAAAAGGCTTCTGTACAGTGAAAGAAACCATCAACAAAATGAAAAGACAACCTACTGGATAGGACAATATAGTCACAGATGATATATCCAATAAGGGGTTAATATCCAAAATATATAAGAAACTCATATGACTGAATAACAAAAAAAAAATAAACAATACAATCAAAAAATGGTCAGAGGTCATGACTAGACATTTCTCCAAAGAAGACATAAAGATGGCCAACATACATATGAACAGATGTTCAAAACTATTAATCATCAGGGCAATGTAAGTCAAAACCACAATGAGATAGCGTCTTACACCTGTCAAAATGCCTATTATCAAAAAGTCTACAAACAACAAGTGTTGTCAAGAACATGGAGAAAAGGGACCCCTCGTGCACTACTTGTGGGACTGGAAATTGCTGCAGCCACTATGGAAAACACTATGGAGGTTCCTCAAAAAACCAAAAATAGAACTATCATATAACCCAGCAACTCCACTATTGGGTATCTATCTGAAAAGATCTAAAACACTAATTTGGAAAAGATATATGCACTCTTATGCTCACTGCAGCATTACTTTACAATAGCCAAGATATGGAAGTAACCTAGGTGTCCAACGATAGATGAATGGATAAAGAAGATGTGGTATATACATACATACACACACAATGGAATATCAATCAGCCATAAAAAAGAATGAAGTATTGGCATTTTCAACAACATGGATGGACCTA
Source organism: Pteropus alecto (assembly GCF_000325575.1). NCBI lineage: Eukaryota > Metazoa > Chordata > Mammalia > Chiroptera > Pteropodidae > Pteropus > Pteropus alecto. The sequence continues at coordinate 981,962 of NW_006435837.1, read as the reverse complement.
GAGTGTATTATGCTAAGTGAAATAAGTGAGACAAAGACAAATACCATATGATTTCACTTACATGTGGAATCTTGGAAAACAAACAAAAACAAACTCAGAACTAGAGATCAAACTGATAGTCCCCAGAGGGGAAGGGGAGAGGAGGATGGGTGAAGAAGGTGAGTAGGAATATAGACAATAATATTGTGATAACTTTGCACAGTGACAGACACTTATGATGATCACATCATAAGGTATATAAATGTCAAATCACTGTACCGCATACTTGTAACTAATATAATATTGTATACCAACTATGCCAACTATAAAATGAAATAAATAGGATGTTTATGTATGTTCAGAGTCATGAAGCATAGCAAGCGAGAGAGACGTGCCTTCTAAATATGTTTACATAGTAATTTTAGTATGTTTCAAAAGTAATACATGTTCACTCTAGGAAATACAGAAAAGCAAAAAGAAAATAAAAATTATGTAACTATTCAAACACATAACTGGCATACCTGGCTTTTCTTTGCATCCACGTTTTTAAATAAAATTGAGATTATTCTCGAAAAAAAAAATCTTAATTAAAAATTCTCAGGGCTGGACATGGCCTTACAAATCACTGAGTTTAACTTTGTTATTTCCCAGAAAAGGAAACTGGAGTTGAAGAAGTAAAATAACTGAGCCTGATTACATGGTCCCTTAGACCATCAAACATTTACTCATGGGACACCTAATAGCTGTTCACTAATCATTCTGCTGGACACTGGCAAGTGAGGGGAGAGGAGATAGACAAGAACAAGGTCCTTGCCCTTAGGGAGAATACAGTCTGATTGAGGAACAAGACTTTCATTTATCAAACAATTAGAGGACAATGAGAAACTATGTTATTAAGTGCTAAATTAGGCAGAACATACGATAAATGCTATAGCTGTTCAAAGTGAAGGGAGAGATAAATTACCAAATGAGCTCAGATTGATCGCTTATTCTTCCTTGTGTTTATGACTGACTCTCTCCCATGTCTTGGCCAGCTGTGAGAAAGGGACATTTTTGCTGCTTTAATACTTCCTGTGCCGTGAATAATTAATTATCAGTTGAAGAAAACTGACTTACATGTCACTTGGATTTGCTAAAGGAACCCTTCAGAAATCACAACATTCTCTTCTATTCAATGATGTTAAGATTTTATCAAAATAAATGAATAAAATATAGCATTGTTACATTCAAGTTGTCTTAATCCTTTTTCAAAGCAGCATCACAGAGATGACTTTTCCTGATTCC
>NW_006435837.1:974328-980608 GCF_000325575.1 Pteropus alecto | reverse complement strand
TCTATGCATCTTTAAAAAGAACACAGTGACTGGCTGCTTTTGTCTACTTAACCAGTACATTGCTCTTAAAACTGCCATCTCAAGTTCTGCTGCAGATTTCTTCTACCTGATGCTTTAATGGGAACGTCTCACTATCTAGTGAGCTTTAGATAGTATCCCCGATCATCTCTCTAATTCCTCAGCAGTCTTGTAGGTGTTCCTATCACTTCCAGATGCTGTGACAGGTGAGGAAGGACCAGGGAGGTGACAGACTGTATCTTCTCTGTGCATACGTGATTTCTCCATACTCCACACTGTCTCAAGGCCTAACAAAAAAAAATGGCTAAATAGTCCACTGTTTCCTAAACCCCGTTCTTTTCAAAGTCCCCAGGAAAAATTAGTCATTCCCTATGCTATATACATCTGCAGCTCTCTGTGATGAACTGAACTATAATGATTTCTCATCTAATTTTTCCTTTATTGATCTATAATTTCTTGAAAGAGGATGTTTGTAGTTTACATTTTACTCCAGCTAATTTCCTGACACACAGTAGGCCCCAAACATGTTTTGCGTGAATAAAACCAGGTCATTAGAACTTGATATTCATTAAATGTGTTTATCTAATTTTTAAGCAAATTTTTAAATAGTGGTCCAAGCTAATTGGTTTTTCTGACATAGGCAGTCTATTTATGAATGGATCATATTCTTTGCAGGAAAGCATTTTTAAAAGGGACTCTATATGGGTATTTAACCAAAGATAAAATGAGAGTTCTAAAACGATGAGCCCTAGGCCACCAGTAAATGTGGTGAAAGTTTATAGAGTGAACCAGATTTTATCAAAGCTTTCTCTTGGAAAATATTGACTTCTTCCCTTCTTTGGAAGCTCTGTTCAGTGGCCCAGTATCGGGAGCATTTGCTTGACCTGTTTTGAGTAGTTAGTCTGACCCTGAAGTATAACCAATAAAATATTCATTATCTCCTCTAAGGTACAGAGATTTTTATTAGTTTTATATGGTATACATACAGCACGTAGGAAAATACAATGGCATGATTCAGATGGATTGGTACCTCATGGTGACTGGACCAGTAAACTGAAAATGCAGTTTAATGCAGACAAATGTAAAATAATATGTCTAGAAACAATGAATCAAAACAGGGAATCCATATTAAGTGATAGCAATGCAATGCAATGATCAGGAAAATGATTTAGGGTTTCTTGAGTAATAATGCCAGAAGCTAGAAGCTCAGAAATATTTGATAGCTGAGCAAAAGGCTTATGTGATGTACAGAATACAAATTAAATTATATGGTGTTAATACTGTGAAAACAGCAGTAATGTACCTAAACTTCTATCTGTGACTCTGTCACCATTCACCTGAGAAAAAGAAGCACAACCAATCCTGTTTGCTTAGTTACAGAGAGCTGTGGCAAATGAATATTTTTAAGTCAGGCATTAGGAAGAGTTTCTTGCCCCTATGAGCTGTTATACATTAAAATTCACAACAGAAATACCTCATTTTCATGTGGCATTTTCTCACAGAGTTTTCACACTAACAACCTGATTTGCCCCTCAGCATAAAGCTGTGGGGTACATAAGAGAGAGTATTTCCATTTTACAAAGAGTTAAAATGAGATTCAACAGCCAAAGAGAGTGGCAAGGATAGGGTACAAACACAGAGCTTCTGAATATCATTTTAGTGTTCTTTCTTTACCATAAATCTCTTTTCTAGGCACTGCACAATCAAGGGAAGTTTGGAGTGTACCTCTAAGCAGATGTTTAAGAATCATGTAGGAAGCTGTTTCTTCTATGAGAGAAGACTGATTTTATTTTTAAAGACACCCTCCCAAAAGAGGTTTGTAATAATAAAATATAGCACTTTGGCCCAGAGAGTTGAAATTTCCTAACTATGGAGAAAAAGTATAGCAGTCTATATAGTCCAAAGATGGCCACAACAATATCTGCCATCCCTCATGCATTTCTGCAATGCGATCTTTTTTTTTAAGTAATTATTTTTTTAATTAAAGAAACGATTTAAATGTGATATGACGCTACTCCCACCGAGAGGTGGGTCAACTATCTCTCATCTCCTTGAATCTGGTAGGCTTGTGATTTGCTCATAACCACTAGAACGAGGTGGAAGTAATTCTGAGTATAGGTTGCAGACGGCAATGCAGCTTCCGTCTTGTCAACCGTAGGATTATCTCTTGAAGACTTTAACCATCGTGAGGCTGCCGTGCTATAAGGAAACCCAGACTGGCCCTTGGATAGAGACTGTATAGAGAGACCTGAAACTACCTGATGAGAGAGATGCCTGGGAAGCCCTGAACTGCTGCAGCCTCCACTGTTCCAGCTCCACCTGACTGCAAATACACGAGGCCACAGCCAGAGCCACTCAACCAATCTCTTCCTAAATTCTTGACCCACATGAGAAATAGTAAAATGATTTGCTCTTGTGTTAAGCTACTAAGTTTAGGAGTGATTGGTTATGCATCAATTCACTAGTAACTGCATACACATTTGTCCAAATGCATAAAATGTGTAACACAAAGAGTGAATCCTAATGTAAAGTATGAATTCAAGGTGATTATGATGTCAATGTTGGTTTATCAATTGTAAAAAAAGAATGTCCCACTCTGGTGGGGGATGTTGATAATGGGATGAGCTATGCATGTGTGGGGGCTGGAGGTATATGGGAAATCTCTGTACCTTCCCTTAATTTTGCCATGAACCTAAAATTGCTTTAAAAAATAAAGTCAATTTTAAACGTGTGTTAATATGGAATCAGTCAACTCATTGAGTGTATCTGTCGTGGAGTCGTTTGATTGAGAGGCTCTGGTGCCAGGCCAGCCGCCAAGTGTGCTGAGGTTGGAGCTGCTTGAGTTAGGCTCTGGCCTGGCTGGGAGATTGGGAAGGTCAGGACCTCAGGGTAATGCCAGGGTGGAGTCGGGGGCGGGGCCTAGTTTTAGCCAGGTTAATGGGCAGTGTCACAACTGGCACCCATCTGCGCTAGGCCACACAGGTGGAAGGAGAGCACAACAACAACAAAAAAAAGAGAGATAATGGAGCCCTTCAGTACTTCCATCCCTGAGAAAGTTCTCACTGATCCCTGCCCCTCCAGCACCCACTCTAAAGTTAGTTAATGTAGGCCTCTTGAGCCACGCTTCTCTTGCTCAGGCCTGCTTCCACATCTGGAAGTGTACTTTCCCTTCTAATAAAACTTTTCTTTTCTACTGTACAAAAATAAATAAATAAAATTTAAAAAATAAAGTTAGTTAATGTAATTGCTTCGTGTATAGCCTAGGCATATTTCAGACTGCTGCCTCTGCACTGGGGCTTGGAGTGAGTGAGTCTGTGTGCAGTTCCTTTAAGAGCAGAAGCTTGTTTCCTACAGTCTTTTAACTCTTTCTGACGTGAGCCCTGCTGGTTCTCAAACCAGATTTTATGGGGCTCCTTTTTCCAGTGTATGTCCCCCAGGGTGGGAGGCCCAGTGTGGGGCTCTGACACTTCGCTCCTTGGAAGGGAACTCCCCAGGTTGTGATGTCTCTACCACCTGTGAATCGCCATACCAGAGGTGTGGGTCCTGACCAGACCATGTCTCTGTTCCTCCTACCTGTCTTGATGCAGCTTATTCTTTATAGCCTTAGTTGTAGAACTTCTGTTCAGTTAGTCTTCAGGTCATTCTCAGTGATAGTTGCTTTGTATTTAGTTATATAGCGCTGGTGTGTGTGTAGGAGGAGGTGTGCTCAGGGTCTACCCACTCTGCTATTATGACCCCTGAAATTGCTTTTAGTTTTCAAAACAGAAATTCTAACATCTGCAAAGTAAAGTGCTGGGTGGATACAGAAATGAATGAGGCATGGTTATTGCACTCAAGAGCTTTGAATGTAGTAGTTTCTCATGTATCCGAGTCAGTAAAAAGAAAATGAAAATAGTGTTTCATGAAAGTGGTATGGCAAACATAGCATCAAAGCCGTGAAGGAAAAAAAAGAGCCCTTATATTCAGAGGTGGGAATTTGGTAAAGAATCCAGGACAAAAACCTTTGAACTAAGTCTGGAAAGATGAATCAAAAGAGAAAGGGGGGAAAGTTGACAAGCAAAAAGAGATCAAGGCATAAGGAGGAGCAGAAAAGGCTGGGAAAAAGTTAAAGAAAAGTTCTCACACTTTAATGTGACTATGAATCAACCAGAGAATCTTGTTAAAATGCAGATCAACATTCTAATGGACCTGCAGGGGAGAGCAAAACCCTGGGATTCCAGTACTACAGATCCATGGCGGGCCACTCTTTCTGTGGCAAGGTATTAAATATGATCATACTGTAGGATACAGGGATTTGGAGTATGTGATGAGGCTGGTATCCAGAGGCTGAGACTGGGCCATGGGAAACCTAGAGTATCATGCTGAGGAATACAAAGGTTGTTACTATGAGTCCTGGGGAAGCACTTAAACACTGAGTAGTTTCACTTGCTTTATCAAAATCTTTCTCATACTGCTGACAGAAATATGTTAGTATAATACAGATCTGAGCCAGCCATTCCTCTTCAAAAAAATCCTTTGGAATTAAAGAGTGCTATGTAAGAAAGAATCAAATGACTCAGGTAGCTAGTTTGAGTGACAGGGCAAAAATAGAGATAAAGTTTTCCAAGATGAGAGCAGAGGGTTGAGAGAGACAGAGCTGGGCAGGGTACAGGGAAAATGAGAGAGAGGAAGGAAAAAAATTAATTCACATCCACGAAGTGTAGCAGTTGCTCAACTTGGCTGCAAATTGGAATCCACCTAGGGGTTTTAAACAGTGTTAGTACTTGGCTATCACCTGCAGGGATTCTGCTGTAATTAGTATAGGGAATGGACTGCACATAAAGATATCTTAGGTTTCTTCACGTGATTCTATTATGCATCCAAGACTGATAACCACTATCATTGATACGTAACATCCCTTGAGTATCAGAATCTTGAAAATTTTTCTCATTTTATATTCATGATAACCTGGTTGGTATAGGACCCAATCTCAAAAAGGCTCCTCCCACTGACCAAAACTGAGACAATTGGGAGGCTCAAAAAAAGAACAGTGTTTGATTGAAACATATCAAATACAATCTAAAAATTCCAATAATGGAAATGTTCTAAAATGAGATTGTGGTAATGGTAGCAGCTTTGTAAATATACCGAAAAAAAAAAAAACCCATTGAATTGTACATTTAAAAGGAGTGAATAATATGGTATGTAAATTAAATTTCAATAAAATGGTTAAAAACAATCCAGGCATTCATATGAGAATTTAAACAATACTCCATGGTTACCTTTGGAGGTGTTAGTGAACCTACTCATTATTCTCAAAGTGGTAACTGATGGGAAAGAATCAAGCATTTATCCTGCCTTTCTTTCACAGAACTATGCATCAAAGTAACCAAATGATTGATGAGGAAAAGTTCTCATTTATAAAAAGTATTCCAGCAACTAAATTAAAAGAAATGATAAAATCACCACATAATCATTTTGCAATGCCTAATGAAATAATGAATCTAGGCAATGATGATTAATAGCTACTAAAATCATTAGGTGAAAACCTGATTATGCACTTGACAATGAATGGATCTTACTGATAATACCTGAACCCACGGATCAACTCTTGCCAAATATTGAACATGAATCTGCTCAAGGCTTTTGGTCTGTGTATCAGTTTACGAGAAATACAGGGAACAGAAGAACACGATAAATAACAACAGGGGGAAAGCAATAGGCAAAATCCAGAATATGTAAAAGCCTATAGGAAAAAATGACCTGGGTTCTTCAACACATATATTTAAAGATAAAAAAAAAAAAGAGAGAAAAAGAAGAAAGACGATAGGGAAAAGGGATCAGCAGACTTTTTCTGTAAAGGAACAAATGGTAAATATTTTGTACTTTGCAGGCCATATAGCCTCAGATGCAACCACTCAACTCCACAGTTGTAGTTGGAAAGAAGTCATATACAATTGTAAATGAATGAGTGTGGCTGTATGCCAATAAAGCTTTATTTAAAAAACTGGCTAAGTTTCAGTTTGTCAACTCCTACAATAGATTTAATAAAGAATTTAGAGGCATATCGATCAAATATGATGTGTAGAGTTTATATGGGTTTGAATGCCCAACTGTAAAAGTATTTAAGAAACAATCAGGAAAATCTGAATACTAACTGGATATCTGGTTTTAGAATTACTAATAAATTTTGATGAGAAAATGGCATTGTAATTATGTTTTTAAAGTCTTGATATTTAGAGATACACATTGAGTATTTAAAGATAAAACAATATGATACCTG
>NW_006435837.1:955492-974280 GCF_000325575.1 Pteropus alecto | reverse complement strand
CAAAGTGCAGTTTCTGGACCATCATCATCATACGGGAACTAGTTAGAGATGCAGATTCCCTGGGCACCATTCCAGACTTAGTGAATCAGAAACTCTAAGGTGAAGAGTCCAGAAGTCTGTTTTCACAAGGCCTCCAAGTGATTCTAACACATGCTCAAATTTGAGACTATATCTATATCTATAAGCAAGAATGAACATGATGTGATAAGTGTTGGAATTTCGTGCCAAGTATGTAGGGGTTCCCAATACTATTCTGCATATTTTTATATGTTTGAAATTTTCCAAATACGAAAATGAAAGAAGAGAAAAATAAGAAGAAATTAAAGAAAGTCAAAGAAAGAAATCACCCACAGTGACTTCCTCTCCATGAGCACAGTACTAAATGGGGAAAGAATAGCTTTATAGTGGAGGAAATCTGACGAGTAATACCTCAGCTGGGTGATTAAAGTCAATATCACCAAGGGTAAGTCATGTTGATAGCATGCATCCTTGATATGATGTGAAAAGAATGGTAATTTACCTCTGTGATCTTCCTCCCCAAAACCCATAATCATGATCTAATCATAAGGAAAAAATCAAACTCCAATTGAGGGACATTCTACAAAATTCCTAACTAGTACTCCTCAAAACTGTCAAGGTTATCAAAATAAGGAAAGCTTCAGAAACTGCTGGAGCTAAGACGGACATAAGGAAACATGATGCCTAAATGTAATGCAGTGTCCTGGAAGGGGAATGGAACAGAAAAAAGACATTAAAGAAAAACTGAGGGAATCTGAAAATGTATGGACTTCAGTTAATAATAATGTACAATATTGGTTCATTAGTCACGACAAATATGCCATACAAATATAAGATGTTAATAATAGGGGAAATTGGGTGTAAAGTATATGGGAACTCTGTACTATGTCACAATTTCTCCGTAAATGTAAAACCACTCTAAAATAAAATGTGTATTAACAGATAAAAAAAAATAATATGCCTGTATAGATGTACCTTGGCAGGTCCAAGGATCAAAATCATTTAGGCACTTGGAGTTTGGGGGGGAAAAAGAAATAGTGACGGTCAGAACAGTCACATATATTGGTTTCCAAGTGGCCAGGCAAGGGTGGACAGTGGGGAAGTTTGTGAATGTCAAGGAAAGCCATAGGTCCAACAATCAGAAAACAAGCACCAGTGAACAGGTCCCATGAGAGAACTGAAACAGGAGCCAGGACCCAAGAAGTTTGGGAGGTGAAATAACCCAGTTTCTCCCCAGCTTCCCTGCATTCTTCCTTAACTCTCCACAGTGTTTCAGCTACGTGATTATGACACTCTAGTCATTTTCCTTAAAGAGAGCCCTCTCAAGGTCTCTGAATAAACCATGAACTTAATAAAGATTCAGTCAAACAGCCTGAATCTGGCACCCCAGCCTCAGAAAGAAACTCCGACCTTCCTCATCCCTGTTGGAAAACTCCTTTGCAGTGTATTCTCAAGGCTCCTGCTCCATCAATGATCGTCTCTCTCTGATTCTGTCCCCTACTAGCTCAGTGGCCCTAACACTGGTCACATATTAGAGTCCCCCTAGGGAACTTTTAAGGCTTCCAATGCCCAGGACACACCTAGATATATTAACTATAATTTCTGGAGTGGAAGTCGGATATGAATAGTTTTAAAAACTCCTCAGGTGATTCCAATGTTAAACATTCAGGCCCTCATGACGTCTCCTCTAAATTCCTGCAAAGCATCCTGATTGTCTATTTCTAGAACTGTTCTTGAGCCACTCTAATCTACTCTTATTATTGATACCAGAAAAACATTTTTTTCTAAAAAGCAGATTTCATCACATCACCATTCCCAAGATTAAAATAATTCAGTAGCTCCTTATTTTTCATTGGGTCAAAGCCTAAATCCGCAGCATGGCATAGCTGTCTCATTCTTATCCCCTTAATCCTCAACTTTCTTGCACTTGCCAACAGTTGGTTACCACAAGCACCCGTCAGTCTCCAGGGGAAAGCACAAAGAGCCAAGGAGTTAAGTCTCCTGGGAGCAGCTCTTGCCCAATAATAGACGAGAGTTGGGTGGACAGACATCCTAGCTCCCACCCTTCAAACAGGACAACTCAACAGATACACAGTCTCTCCAAAAGTCTCTGTAGATTGAGCCCCAGTTGCCCACAGCAGAAAGCAAATTTATGGGAAAGTTTCCCACCTAGGCAGGAAAGGACACTTTAGAAATGCTGAAAAATAGAAGCAAGGAGAATGTAATGTAATTTCTTGAACCCAAATGTACTGCAAGGTAATAAATCCAGTTAACCTACTCTCATGTTCCCCTCCTCTACCAGTGCTTCCTGGGATCGTGTCCCAAATGAATCACAGGTCCATGGCCATACCACCCTGAACAAGCCCGATCCTGTCTGATCTCGGAAGCTAAGCAGGGTCGAGCCTGGTTAGTACTTGGATGGGAGACCACCTAGGAAGACCAGGTGCTGTAGACGTAAAAAATAAAAAACAAGGGAGTGTAAACTGACAAGGTCCTTGTAATCTGTAAGGTCAACCAAGGGTTGCCTCACCTGAAAAAAAAAAAAAAAAAGAATCACAGGCCCTCAAGTCTTTATCTTAGGGTCTAATTCTGGGATAACCCAACCTAATATATGGCCATTCTCGATCTGCCTTTTCTCCACTTCAGTCTGGACACTCCTTCCTTCTTCCTTTTAAGCTGCAGCCATACTGAGCAATTTTACATATGATTCTCCAAAGGTAACAGGGTGCCGCACACTTCGTTCCTTTGCAGACTCTGCTCACCTTATCTGGAATAATCAATTTTTAATTCCACCTTTCTTTACCCAGTAAACTCTAGCCTGTCCCTCTAAACACAGCTCAGTATCCGCCTTTTCCCTGATCATTATTGTCCCCTCCCCCAAGTAAAGGTCTTTCCTGTGTTTTTATGTCATCCTATGCTTACAAAGCTGCTCTCCCATTGACTGTGGGTTCCTTCAGGGCCTTCTCTCCAGCCATAGATCCCTCCCCTATTCCACCCACATTCCTAGCATGACAAATACTATCAAGTCAAAAAAGAATATATAGTTTTCATGACCTATTATCCCTTATGTTCTCATCCCTGGAGAAAATGTTCAATAAGGAGTTTACCATCTAGACTGAGACACAAAATTGTTTTCTTGTATTTCCCAATAATTGTTGTATAATTACAAGCAATATCAGAAACTAAGCTATTTGCATAAATATAGCCAAATACCAATTTTGGTTCAGCACTGTTGATAGGTTTCACCAAGATCCTTAGCTTTCTAGCCCTGATGTTTTATTATTATCTCTGCATTTCAATGTTACCTTCCAGGCTCTGCAATTAAGCAAATTCTTAGGATTTTAAGCAAATAAGCTTGCACTGTTTTAAAGTGGTAAAACACCCAGGGGCACTACTTAATCCTCTGATTCTCCCTTTCCAAGGGCTTTCTTAGCTGCAGCTGACAGTTTTATGACTACAGAGCCTCTTTGTCCAACAGGGCTAGCCTTTCTCTTATCCTCACCACAGTACTTTGCATCCTCTGCAGAATATATTTATTTGCAGCATTTCAGTAGGAAGACCCTGGGAAGATGAGTCATCGTCCTTATCCAGAGAATTGCCCTTGAGGCCACACTGAGAAAACTTTCTCCCTCTTATTATATAGAACAGGCCTCAATCAGATAGCAAGTGTTCTGTTTACAGGAAAGTTTCCCACCTAGGCAGGAAATGACATTTCAGAAAGGCTGAAGAATAAATGCAAGGGGGATATAATGTAATTTCTTGAAACCAAATGCACTGCGAGGTAATAAATCCAGTTATAAACACACTGAGCAACCACTACAGGGATGAATCTATGCTAAGTGTACCGGAAGCTGGAGAATACAAGACAAGGTCCCTGAACCCAGCCCCCATCCCCCAGGAAATTATTAGTTTAGCGTTTTAAAGATATTTAAGGATTTGCAAAGATAGTTTGCTAGTTATAAAACGATATCACTATTGTGCTTGCATATAAGTAGACAAATGTGTGAACAACTTGAATCTATGTCTGTATTCTATATTCACATGTCACTAACAGATTGGTGTGCTAGTCAGAATCCCTTTGGAGGCACCTTTCTAGGGACTCCCATTATTGCATCACCTTCTTGGTATCACTTTTGGTATCTAGAACAATGAGACAAGTGAACTACACAGGGAAAGCAGAAGTCAGACACAGAAGAGTTATTTAATAGTGCTCGGCCTCAGGTTTCTCATCTATAAATGAGAACAAACAATTTATTATTTCCTCAATTCTAACATCCCCTTGATTGTAAGATGTGCCATCTTACAATTTTATCTATCTTTTAAAATATTCAAGAAATAGATGATTCCAAGGACATACACAAATAAGAAAATTAGAGCTCAATCCTACCTATGAAGATAATCACAGAAAATTCTACATTAAGTACTAGGAAAAATTTCTATAACTACTTGAAATCTTATACAATATGATAAGTAGAGTTTTCACTAGAATGCACTATGACTTAAGACAAATATTAAATATATACCACATCAAAAAGTCAAAGAAGGAAAACTATGTGTCAAAGAGACATTTAATAATATTTAGTATCTATTTCTGAGATATGTCTTGTTAGATAAAAACGAGAACAATGTGACCTCACTTTAGTTAAAAGGAAAAACATTAAATTATCAATAAACACAATCATCCCATTAATTCTTAAGTAAAAGTATCTCTTTTAATCATATTCTTTCTTTTGTCAGTGATCTGCTAGTGCTGGATGATGCACAGAAAACAATAGCAACAGTTATATCATTTAGAAAAGGCACTAAATTTCCCTATAAAATTCAAGATAATCCAGTAAAAAATTCTTTAAATCAACCAAAATTTCGTAAAGTCAAAAATGCAGACGGAACAGATACAGAAAATAGAAAACAGTCTATTTATCGAAAAGTAATAGCTATATGATAATAGCAACAAAATACATAAATACCTCAGATAACCTTGGGTATTTGTATTTCAGAAAGCCAGAAAAGATTTACATAAGTGGCAATATATACTATGATCCACCTGTAAAGGGGTAATCATGAAAATAAGTAAATTGCTTCAAATTAATTTATAAGTTTAATCACAATATAGATTTTATTATTAACAAAATGGAACTCAAATAAAAGAATATTCAATTAGGTAATTTTGTTTAAAAAAGTGGTTTAAAAAGAGAAAACTTGCCATATGTTAAACACATCATAAAACTGTAATAATTAAAACAGTGTGTCTAGCTCATAAGAGGTGTTCCATAAATATTTTTTAATAACTAGAACATGAATCACCTTATAGATCAATATAATGGAAGAATTTGTTTTAAAATGAACCCTAAAATATATGAGAATGTAGTATTTTTTTAATAAAAAGAAAACTTAATAGACAGTTTAAAAGGGATGTGTTCAAAAGTTAGAGGAAATATATAAATATATATTTATACATATATGTCATAGATAAATAAAGCAAACACTAATAGAACTAAAAGAAGAAATAAACAGCAATACAGTGATAGTTGGGGATTTTAATACCTCACTCTCAATGATGGAGAGATCATCCAGACAGCAAATCAATAAGGAAACAGTGGGTTCGAACATCACTACAGACCAAATAGACCTAACAGACATATACAAAACATTCCATACAACAGAAGGAATATACATATTCTTCTCACTTACAACAGCATCAAAAACAATATTTAGAAATAGTGTAATGGAGAAGGTGAAATATCTATATAATTAAAACTATAAAGATGCTGATGAAAGAAAATGAAGAAGACACAAATAATGGAAAGATATCCCATGTTCATGCATCAGAAGAATTAATATTGTTAAAATGTCCATGCTTATCCAAAGCCATTTATAGATCCAATGCAATCTCCATCAAGATTCCAATAGAATTTTTTATAGAAATAGAAAAAAAACATCCTAAAATTGATATGGCACTACAAAAGACCCCAAATAATCTAAGCAATCCTTGGAAAGAACAAAGTTGGAGGCATCACACTTCTTGATTTTGAACTATGTTACAAAGCTATAGTATCAAAACAATGTGGGTACCGGTATAAAAACAGATGCAAAGACCAATAGAACAGACTTGAGAGTGTAGAAGTAAAGCCAAGCACATATGGTCAACTAATATTTGACAAAGGAATGTAGAATAGTTAATGGGAAAAGTTATTGCCTTCAACAAATTGCATTGTGAAAACTGGATGTTATCAAAAAGACAAGAGATAAGTGCTGGTGAGGATGTGGAGAAAGGCAAACCCCTAAGTACTGTTGGTAGGAAGGTAAATTGGTACGGCACTATGAAAAACAGTACTGAGGTTCCTCAAAAAATTAAAAATAGAACTACCATATGATGTAGCAAATCCACTTCTAGGTATAAAGAAATAAAATCACCATCTCGAGGGGATATTTATACCCCCATGTTCATTGTACCTTAATTTATAATAGCCAAGACATGCAAACAACCTAAATGTCTGTTGATGAATGAATAGATAAAGGAAAAGTGAGTGTGTGTGCACATACAATGAAATATTATTACTTTTGCTGATGAAAATATCGCCATGTGGCATGGCGATATTAATTGTCTAAAGTCACACACTTATTAAATAACAACCAAAAAGAAAAAAAGATATAATAGCATTAGATTGAGCTCCAAAGTTTGTGGTTTTGTTGTGTCCTAACTGTAGAGAGAGATACTGAAAAGAGGAAAGTAATTAAATAATGTCAAGGATAAAGACTTTGGTGACAATTTTACTGGTTATTTTCTTCTTTATTATTTTGTGAATATCTAAATTTTTATTTGTTGACTACTTTGGGAATGAGAATGATAAAAGAACACTCAAATGTTACCAGCATGTACTATACCAACTTATGTTGCAAACTGAGATTTCACTTGTCTATAATTCTGCATTTATGTAGAACTGATTGTGCATTACCTAAAGAAATGTTAGCTTTTCAACGGTTGCTCATGAGAAAAGAAAAAAAATACATCTCCCACTTCATTGTTAAGCTATGCTCCTGATTTTCTCATCAGAATGCCTGACAGATAATAACTGTAGCTATTCATAGACACAGGCATTTACTATACTAATACCCAGTGTCCTGAATGTAGGACATTTGTGGTGTAGGACGAAATGACAAATTCAAGAGGTTTTTCTACTGAGTAGCTGGCATCAGGGCCAGTAAACACTACCTTCTTTTTGTACAATGCAGAACACATAGTAGGTATGGAATACCTATACACTAAATAATAAAGAAAGAAAGTCATTTAATTCAATTTGGGATTTCTGCCACACTGCATAATATAAAAATGGCAGTAGTAATTCATCCCACAAATATTTTTGAGCATAGACTTTCTATCAGGGTTAAAGAACCAACAGAGAAACCAAGACAAGATCTCTGACATTATAGGGTCTATTAGCAATTCAAACCCTAGGAGTCAGCAAGCAAATCCAGCACACTATCTGTTTTTGAGCATCTTATGAGCTAAGAACAATCTTACATGGTTATATTACTGGAAAAAAAAATCAAAAGAGCAGAAGATTTCATGAAACTTGGAAAATACGTGAAATTCAAATTGTGTCCAAAAATAAATTTTTATTGGAACACAGCTACACTCATTTGTTTGCCTATTGCCCATGGCCACTTTCACTCTACAAAGACAGAGTTGAGTAGTTGAGTTGACCATGTGACACTGCGAAACCTGCAAAACCTCAAATATTTGGGATCTGGTCCTTTACAGAAAAGGTTTTGACAACCCCTGCATCTATTTTAATTAAAGATCTTTGAGAACTGAGTCTTTTCTTTTTTCTTGTCTTGTCTTTTTTTTTAACCAAAATCATAGATGAAGCGCTAATCCAGCTTCTCAGACTTTGCTATGCCCACGATTCCCCTACGGATGTTGTTAAAATGCAGATTCAGATGCAGCCTTTGGCTAGATAGAGTACAGATTCTGCCTATGTAGCCAGCTCCCAGATAGGGATTTTTAGCTAGGTCTAGAGACTGGGTCCTTTAAATCTCTTCAAGAACTTGAGTCAAAGAGAAAAATAAAAGTAGCTTCGGAACCTAGCTTAATGCAATTGATGATTTTCTGTCACGTTTATCCTTATGGCAAAAATAAATGACAGATGTAAATTTCATTTCACAATTATCTTCGGTCATCGTGCTTTCTTAGCAGAGCTAAGATGAACCATTTTCCAAAGAGTAAAAAGAGACTGCAGCTGTTTATTTGTTACTATTAGCTATTTGTGAAATGAATACTGGAGAAAACTAATATTTGTGACTGAATACTATTCAGAAGAAAGGAAAAAGGACAAACTCATATAAACACTATTAATATTTGAAATAACTTCTTTGCATCTTTAATAAGAATGGAATATTAATAAAGTATGTAGTTTTATGTCCCCTCATTAAACATTAAAAAGATGATTAAACGCTCTCAGAACATACTGTCCCAAATTTTGAAGCTTGATTATTTCCCGTAAATACTTATTAAAAATGAAAACAAAAGCTGTACGCTCAATATCAAGCATTGACATGGACACGGAGGAACTAGAATGCACTACTGGTGCGTGTGTAAATTGGTATAATTACTTTGAAAAAGTTCATGAGTATCTACCAAAGCTTAACATGTGCATTCCTTATGATGCAATAATTCTGCTCCAAGTATATACTCAACAGAAATGCATGCACAGTGTATATGAAGGCTTCTTCCAAACATTTTTATTGCAGTATTATTCTTAAAAGACTCAAAACTAGAAAAAAACCTACATGTTCATCAACAGTAGAGTGGAAAAATTTGTGGTATATTTATTACAATGAAATGTACACAGCAATGAGAATGGAAAAAAACAGAACTGCACTAAAAATATGGTTTAATCTCACAAACATAATATTGGGAGAAATAATCCAGACACAAAAGAGAATATACTCTATAAAGTTTGAAAAAAATAAAATCTATCTATGCTGTTTCAAGTCAGATATTAGTTACCTGCATAGAGATATCAGTGACTGCAAGTGGTTGCAGTGGGGCTTCGGGGGTGCTGATAATGTTTTGTGTTTGGACTTGTCTGAGAAGCCCTTGGCTATTTTAGAAAAAATGTTATCAATCCAATACTGTTAATGAACGTATCTATACAACCATAGTGTCCTCATGTATACATCTCCTGACACAGTGATGTGAAGGGCACATGTAAGGACTCCCACCCCAAACCCATATGCCACCTTGTAAACTGAAGAAGCATTGGGTCAAAAGGGCCTTCTTTTTAAACAATAACCCTGGATGGAGGAGCTCTATTTTCATCATACTTTTAAGATTAGTTTGGAGAAGACCTCGGTTACTCCTCTATGTTGGGTCTTTTCTGCCTGTTGTTGTCACTGGGAAGTTAGTGTGGCCTCTCCTTGAGTTATTCCAGTTTACACAGGAGTTCCAAGAACAGGCCAGGAAAAAACTGAGAACATCTCTGATGTACCTCTTTTGTACCCAGTAGTGTTTATATAAAGAAATATAAATCACAGACAATGCTTACCTCAAGCATGAAGGCATGGTCAATGAGACATCATTGGGAACAACTTGCAGTTCCAATGATATTTGTGAGATTGCATCCTAATGTCACAATTATCGAGAGAGCTGGAACTGGCTCTGTCCTGTTTATATTTGTAACCTCAGCAGCATGTAGCAAAGTGCTAGACAGACAGAAATTGGCTGGCTGAAGTGATATTTTGTCAATTGAAAAAAATGTTTTTGAAAATTAATGATTTAGGAATATGCTCAAAAAAAGTGAAACAAATTGGGGTAAATATAAAATAAATAGAAAGATCATTTTATGACACCATTGTTATAAAACCCACAAAAGAATATGCAAATATCAAAGAAGGAAAAATTAACTAAAAAAATCATGGAAATTATCAGTGATTTATTCACTTGTTCTCACTTATCCATATTTACCAAATTTTTAATAATTAAAACATATAACTTTTAAAAATAGTTTTTAAAAAGATGTAAGTGCCTAAGTTTGAAGGACTTATAGAAATACTAACCACAGAAAAGGATAAAAGGTAAAAGACTTCAAGGGTCTGACACATACACCAGCTCAGAGCTGACCTCTGAGTCACCATCCTGTACCTCTCTCTCTACTAATGTTGACACAGGCTCCCCTTTTTCTCCTCTATTGGGACCAACAGCCTGAGGTCAGGTCTCCATCTGGGCATCCCTTTCCCTTCCATTCTAGGAGATGGAGCAAGTCACAGCTAGCATTTTCCTCCTCCCGTGTTGGAGGCAATGGTAGACTCCCAGGACACTGTTCCACCTGTTCGCTTACAAGTCTATAAATACACTTCGTCTTTTTTGCTTTAGGTTTCTGAAGCTCAGTCTACTGCGAGGAAACATGGACAAGCCTCAGAGCACCTCTAGTTCAGGGTTTTTCCTGAATCCATATAGTCTGCTTCTTTCTTATCTCCCAGAACAATGGGCTTCTGCTCCTATTTTCTCTGCTTCAGTTTCCTTCTCTTCTAAAACCAACTTCTGGGTACTATCTCTCCTGAGACCCTATGTCCCACTCAGCTCTTAACCAACTCAGACACTCCCTACCAAGTGACTATGATACGAAATCTGAAAATGCCATAATTACTCCACATTAAACAAATACCCCCTACACCCAATATCACAGATTAAAGGATGATTACGAGATGCTTCCTGCTCTCAGAATGGATACGTATATTAGGGAAAACAGCCATACAGGGTTTAGGGAGGGCCTTGGAAAGGCAGAAAGATGTGAGAATGAGAAATGAGAGGCTACCAAAGATAATATTTGCAGTTTTACTGTCCGAGAGGACCTATGGCCAGAAAAATAAAAGCCTCTTAGGTCACTGACGCTCTTGCTTCACTCCAAAAGCCTTGATGCATTTCCTCACAAATATGTAGCCAGCAGTTATGAAGATACTGATAAATATTTTTTTAATTTGATTTTATTAGTTCGAACTATACAGGACATTGGTTAGACATTTATATAGTTTATGAAATGATCCCCCTGATTGCTCTTTCTCTCCTCTGGCTCTACACCTAGCCATTACATTAATGCTAACTGCATTTCCTATGTTGTGCTCCCCATCCCTGTGACGATCTATCAGCTACTAATTTGTACTTCTTTAGCCCTTCACCCCATTCTCCCAGCCCCCCAATGCTCTCCCCATTGGCCAACACCAGATTGTCTGCTATATTTGCGAGTCTGGTTTTGATTAGTTTGTTCTTTTCGATAAACTTTCTATGTCTTTGCATCTTCTATGACAACTGTGTTCCAAGACTTTTGGATTTTTACAGACTGGCTCAGTTCTAAGAAACATTTGCTGGTTGCTAGGTACATTACATAGTTGTGAACCTATCGTTCACTGAGTAATTTTATTTTTAAAAAGGAAAAAAAGAAAAATACCATCTATTGTGACTATCATTTTATAAAAGAAATAACCTCAGAGAAAAAGTCATTCATTTAAATTGTAGAAATACAGACTGGTGTTGGGACCCACTGGCCCTCTGTATCCTGCAATAGTTTATCAGCCAGTTGCTATGCATGTGGTTTCTACCTGAATACACTACACCTGGGAATACTAGTGCTCCCTTCATGGGCACATCTCAATACCCATTAGGAAACCATATTGACCATCCATGTCTGTTTCCAGTAAGTGTCCTAGTTTGGATTCCCCAGAAGCGGACCCTGAACTAAGGATTTGAATATAAATAAGTTTATTTGGGAGGTGAACCCAGGAGGTACTGGGAGGTAAGTGGTAAGGCAGAGAAGGGAAAGAAGCAACTATGGCATGTACTGTGGGCAACTGGGCTCAAGAAGAAACTGTGTGGGACTGCTCTGCAAGGCCTCGGATATGTGTCAATTAATTCCCTGTCCATCATTATTGGAAGACCACTTCCACGAGCATCAACTCCCTGGTACTATTGGTCTGTTTCTATTACTGATCGAGCCTGCTCCTGTAACCAGAGAAAGACCTCAATTCATAAGAGAATTTGTACACTTCAAAATAAGAGCATTTCCTGTATTCCCTGGAGTTTCCAAAAGGCATTCTGGATACCTTGTGATCTCTTTTTTAGTAAGGGCTTGACGCATCCAGGAGAAAACAAGAGCAAGAACTGAGGCAGCCTCTAGAGCACAGAAGGTGCGGGGACTGCCTGACGTCAGCTTCTGCCCTGCCTCACTTCCCAAACGGTTAGATAATAGGAAAAAAACATTTGGTACAATGAGGCATTTAGGGGCTGTCAGAAGGAGTATGTTAAAAAACAAAAAACAAACAAAAAAAAAACCTTAAATTTATTTCGTCTTCCTAATAAGCTAAAATTAGTCACCACTGAATAATTCACAAAGGCTACTGGAACCTCTTCTCAGAATCGTGCTACGATATGTTGTGTGAGGTTTTGTTATTTGTGCTTTAACTCTAGATTCGTATTTGTTTGTAACACAGTTTTATCCACGCTGTCTCTTCATATAGCCTTCTCCAGCGATACAGATTGCCATGTTAAGACATAAGAAATGAGAGAGTCAAGATTTCTTGGGCTAGATCCTGAGAGAAAACTTCGCTATTCCTTCACCTCAAAGATATTTGCACAGAGTATATGCCAAAGATTCAAAGATGAGAAAGATGTTTTCCTGTTCTCAAAGCACTCACAGTATAATAGTCAAAAATCCAGATGTGACATGGAAAATGAAGAATTAGAATACCAACTACTGCCAAATTAAAGCAAGGATTTGGGAACTAGAAATCCAGCTAAGGCATGTGAAAGGCTGACAAGTCTCAATGTCCAAGGAAAGAGCTTGGGGAATGTTAGATGACAGCAAAATCGATGAAGGTGTGGAAGTGAGCCTAAAACTTGGCCAGAAATTAGCCCTTGTCTTCTTCAGTCCTCATTAATGTTTTTCTCCTGGAAGCTGCTACCTCACCAGGTCCCAGACAGATTCTAATTGCAGCAGAAACATCCTTTCCACCATTTGGACCCAAATTTAGTCATGCTGTAGACTCTGCAGCAAGGATGCATGAGGTGGGTCCTGGGTACCCAATATCTTGCCCTCACCCTTGCTATGCTTGTTCATTTTAGAGGATTGAGTATTTACCTTAGTACCATACTGGTACTGAGTACTTCTCTAGACCATGGCCCACTTGACTAGAACCTTATTTTCTTCCCAGACATCTAAGTACATCTTCCTTCCCTAGATGGATAGGTCATCTTGCCACATGTCTCCCTCTACATGACTCACAACCTCTTGCAAGTTTCTTGGATTTTATCCTGATTAATCATCTTGTCCCATACTTGGATTGCTCTGAGTACCAAACACTGCCTGTGTACCCTGCTCCTGTGTCCCATCCAACAGACTGGACATAATGGGATATCAGCATTGGCAAGAATAAGAATGATAGCAACTGACATTTCTTCATACCCATTATGTTCCAGGTACTAGATTATATACAATCTCATGTAATCCTTACCTTATGGGAAAATTACTCTAATTATCCCCATTTTACAGAAGAGGAAATAAGGCTTAAAGGACTTAAGGTGACAGCTCATAAAGAGAGTAACTAAGTTGAGGGTCCAGTTCTGCTAAAGCGCTCCATCATGCTCAAAGCTCCTAATGCCTAATATGCTGAGCCCTTTTATAGGCACTGTGGCTAGGGATGATGTTAACTTCCTTAGGGATATGCCATTTGGTGCCCCAGGCCCATAAGGCCACTGCTTTCTCTTTCCTTCCATAGGTCCATGTAATACTTCCATGGCCCCAAGAAACCTCCCAGGGGAAGTCCACTGATGTGTGACATTGGGCTGAATTTACAGGTTATTTTTTTCCAACTAGATAAGAAATGCTCTCAGGATATTAAAATATGGTGGCCTGCTAGTACATGAGAAATGAATGCAGTTGACTACAGAAGGGTAAAGCAGGTAGCTGCTGCTATAGAGATGTGTCTCTATAAAGAGAAATCTCTAGAAGAAAAAAAAATATTCTCATGAATTTGACTGTGAAGCTTCACTCACATATTTAAAGTGATAATAACCAGAAGTGCTGAGTTTTCCATTTTCTAAAAATTCTTCTAATATTAGTGATTTTAAGCAAACATTTAATATTGACACTGAACATGTTTTGAATTTATGCCACAATATGTGTATGAGCAGTATAATACATTGGCAAGCCCAAATGCAAAGTTCACAATTCATGCTGCAATCATTTCTACCGCCTCCTTCCCAGTCACCTTCTAGTCAAAGTGACAGAGATCAGATAGACTCTATAAAGTTTCAGCAGCTGCTGGCAGACAAATGCCATATTATTATTTTAAAATTTTAGCTGCTGACCCACAGCACTACAAATCCAAGACAGACCTCTCTGGACCACCTGGCTGCATGGCCTTGAGGCCTGCTGGTAAGGCCTTAGCGGGATTTGCTGTTCCCAGGGCTGTCTCAACACTACATGATATCCTCCATCATAATTGGCCCACCTTAGTTTCCCCCCTCTGGTTCCATCAACAAATCAGATTTTGCCCATTGTCTATTAAAAAGAATGATGCACAAACAGAAACTCCATCTAAAGGTTGAGTGAAGAGTTTAAGTACTTCTCAGGACCATGATCTGAATGAATCATCAGACGAGAATTTATTCTAGTCTTCTCTTCCATTGACCTTTTGTCTTAAAGTGTAACTATTTTTCTATTTAAAAAAAAATAGGTAGTATGCATTAAGTAAAATCTTGATATTGATATTTACTTAAAACTGTAAATATAACCAACTATCAAAAAGATAATTTAAATAATTACTATTGATTATTCAGTGTGGGTAATGATATTCCAGTGTATGACCATATTTTGCTAATACTTCCCTATTCCACATATCTTCCAGTCCTCTGTAGGTACCTCTAAGAAGATGAGAGGAACTCATCCTTCCTAGGACATCAGGGGGAAACAGCAACACACAAAATAAATCGTCATTACACTTGGGGGCTGAGGAGAGTGGTAGGAAATAAAACAAGCATTTGAACATGAGAGCAAGATGACTTTGCTTTGTGATGTACACATACCCTCTGCACCCACCCTGCCCTCTGTGCATACACACAATCCAAAAATACCTATCTGAGCAGACTTTAGGGCATAATCTTGCCTCCCTACAGGAAAGTACAAAGAATAAAGTGATTTTCTCTGCGCTTACCTAGCTGCACTGACAACACTTAGAGATATTACAGGCAAATCTCAACCCTATTTCTACAGATGCTTCACTTATAATTTAATAATACAAATAAGACTTCTTATTATTGTCCTTTCCTTTCACTACTAATTGCCCTTAGCACCAAGCAAGTTAAAAACATTAAAAGCAGTCACATCGCTCTTCCACTTTTGAAATTTGAAACAGCAACAGCGAATATATAACAATTAAATTATTCAAATCTATTTTAAATATGACTTCCCTATCATTTCCCCCTCACCATATTATTGATACCATATTATGATACATGAAACATGCAAACACACACGTATATATTCACTCGTTCCCATCCCCTTGAACACACACATACACACACACACACACACACACACACAAGCTCACAAATGCACATACACTCACACCAACCCTCATTTCTTCCCCCTACTCACATAGTTGGAGGCAAGGACAGAAAGTATCAGAGAAGCATCAATTTATCCGACAGATCTGCTCTTTCTAAGATCTGGGTTCCCAGGAATGTCAAAAAAGAAAATGTGATGTAATAGTAAGTAAAGGAATATTTAGGACTAAGGACACGTTACCATAAAAATTAGAAAGATATACACATAGGTTTTAGTTTTGTCTCCCCCAGAAGCAGACTCTGAGATAAGGTTCTGAGGGCAGGTAGTTCATTCCCAGGAAAACTAGAAGTAGCATGGAGAAGTGGGACAGCAAAGGGAAGACCACCAATAAAGAGCACATGAATGAGCAGGTTTATCCTGTAAGAAATTGGAGCTTGAGCCCTTTGGAAAAATCCAGAGTCAGTGTAGAATGGGCAACTCAAAATTACTGGCCCCAAACCAAGAGTGAGTGAGGCGGGGTATTTACACATCGACTCCCTTCAACCACTGGTTGAGGACTAGAGGTGGGGAGTGAATAAATCCATAACACTTTTTATGACCTGCCACAGGTTGGCAAATAAGACCTTGGAGGCCAAAGAGAACCCTTAGACCAATAAATGTGGTTGCTGGCAAGTTACATGAAATGGTAAGGGACACAAATGACAACTACTACCAAAAAAAAAATTAGCTTCTGTGTGTATTTTAGCACGTTCCAATGAGTATGCTTTAGCATATAGCTATGTGAGAAAAAGTGCTTCTGTGAATGTAGCACAAGACACTCTGTACCATAGAAAAAAGAATAGGTCAACAGTAAAATGGAAAAGACCCTGCAAATGGCACGGGAAAAAAAGTACTGAAAAGAAAAACAGAGTGACTAAACTGCATGGCATGTATACCAGATGTTGGCTTAAAAAATGCCAGTGATAACATGTTTCTGCAGTAGACAGAAATAGCATGAATTCATGCCAACCATAAAAATTATGAAGAAAAACACATGCCAGAGTCACCTAGAAGTGGCAGCTATCTGAATTTAAAATATCTTACATGCTTTAAAATTTGTCTACAAAAAAAAAGGCAGGGTAAAAACAAATCAGAGCAATTAATTGGTAATGCCCAGAAGTCTTATGGAGAGAGATGACCTTCCAGAGAATAGTATAAAAACTTTGCACTATATTATATTCCAATGAAGAAAAGACAGTTCACTGGCTGTTTGAGAAATAGGCAAGTGGCTGGATAAAAGAAAGAGCAGCTAATTAGACCAGGAAGAACAAAGATCTGTAGTAGACTGCAAAAATGGCCACAAATCTTCCTCTCTCCATCACCATACTCTTGTAATCGAGGTGTCTTTGTAACTCCACCCATCGATGGGTGGGCTTTAAGTTCTCCATCACTACAACCTGGGCTGGTTCTTGGAGTCTTGGCCAAAGAGATAGAAACTTAACACAAGCAGAAGCCTGAAAGATGAAGAGCAACACCAAACTCAGTTTCCCTCCCACTTGTCCCCGATCTCCAAACTGCCAGCAAACTGCCAGACATGGCAGACATATGACCAATGCCCAAGAGATATACTGAGCCTGACCCAGATCAGAAGAGCTTCCTGGCAGATAGCGGTTATTCTAAGTCACTAAGATTTGGGATGAGTTTGTCATGCAGCAAAAATGTACTGTCTCAAGACCCTGACAGAGCTTCAGGATCAACATGCATTCATGCTTTACAAATATTTATTATTTACTATGGCCTGCCACTGTTTTGGGTTTAAGGAATAAATAAATGATAAAACGAGTCAAAGTATCTACTTTCATGGAGCTTACATTCAGATGTGAAGAAACATTTAAGCAAATAGTAAACATGCCAGATAGTGGTAAGTGCTGAGGGGGAAAGTAAAGAGGGTGAGGGAGTTAGTTAGTGACAGAGGCTGGAGACACTGTTTAAGAGTTTGGATGGCCTCTCTGTGGACCTGACATTTGCTCTGGCCCCCAGATATCTCTCCACTGCATCTCCCACTTCTCTCCCTATAGCTCACTTCACTCTAGTCACACTGGCCTTATCTTGTAACCAGCCAGGTACACTGTTGCCTCATGGACTTTGCACTCACTTTTGCCTCCACTTCGTTCATAGAGGTGTCTTCAAAAACATCCTTCTGAATGGAAGAAACAGTGAGTGAAAAAGTTATTAACTGAGATGGGAAATCTGGGGAGGAGTGATACCAACAATGGTTTCCATTGTTCTCCATAATCAAAACTAAAAACGGTCTGATAAGTTGGGAATGATCCCACAGAAAGCCTTAGCTCTGAAGGGAAGATGGGGCAGCATCCACCTGGAAACACAGGGAATAAAGATGTCATTAAATGATTGCACTTCCTAATGTGAATATATGGATGTTTTCAGTATACCTTGCTTCTTAAAATAAAGTAATCTTGAACTAGGAATGGATTCTCTTGATCAAAGGAATCTGACATGTAATACATATTGCAGATTTAGGTTCTGTTTAAACACCTGACTGTTATGGTTTTTCCTTCAGAAAGTTACCAGGGCCATTGTATGTAATCTTCAGTTATTATAAAATTTGGGAAGGGGGATAAGAGTCTGCATTCTCACTGTGTTCGGCCCCAGGAGGAAGTGTAATTATTCCTTTTTTCTAAAAGAGAAAACCCAGGCTCAGAAAAATTACATAGTAAATTATCTATGTGATGTTCCAAGTCACGTTTGTCTCGTTTCGGCTATACTATGAGTGTTAAATTCCCATCTCTGGACCCCCTAATCAGTCTTTCTTTGGCCGAATGATTCAAACTAAGCCCATCTCCTCTTCTTTTACCATAGGAGAACAGCTTTGATGTCTCACCTATATATTTTTTTCTTTTACAGGTTGAAGGTCTCCAATTCCCTTAACACTTACTCAGGTGACATGGTGTCCATATCTTTTAATGTCACTCAATGTTGCTTTTCTTTCAGTGAGGGGTCTGGTCTTACGCCACATCACATTGACTCATATTAAGTTTATTGTAAAATAAAACCCCCAGTTCTTTACATCTCCCTCTCAGTCTCTTGCAATTTATTCTTTAATTGAAATGTGTCTTTTGTTTGGATTTTTCTAGAAGTAGATTCCACGACAAAAATGCAAGTATGAGTGGTATTGTATCAGGTGATCCACTGGTAATGGAGAAGAAATTA
>NW_006435837.1:949563-955450 GCF_000325575.1 Pteropus alecto | reverse complement strand
AGTGTGTAATAAAGCATTACCAATCATGTGTCCTCTGTGGGCAACCCAAGCAAAACCCCTTCAGAGAACACTGGGGACCACGTAGAATACACCTCACAGGTATGTCAGGTGAGCAGTAAGGAAATAGACTATTGGTCCACCAATAACCCTTATTGTGATAAACACACCATTATACCTTCACCCCTGCCCCTGACGAAAAGGTACATGCAAAAAGTACTGAGTTATTTTACCCAGTCCATGTTGATGGCAAGTGTTCAAATGTTACCAAGTATATTCGAGTTAGCTATTCATTAAGCAGACCCCAAGACCCCCCTACTTTGTGAATGGTTATCGTGCCTGAAAATAACAAAACTGGTTTTTATTTAAAATGCCTTTTTCTTCAAAAATTTTATTGTTCAGAATTATACAGACTACTACGCTTTCTTCCAATAAGTCAGAATTAGTACATGTTTGCCATAACTTACCATCTAATCTCTTTCACCAGGAAAATGTCCCTGAATTCAAGGAAACACTGCCTTTGGGCCTGCTTCCTTCTAGCATGAAGATTTCAGCTGGCAATCTTTATTGTCTCAGATACAGAGAATTTTTGGGTTTACACACATTTACCAGTATTCCGAGATCAGAGTCACCTCTGGGTAAATAAATGCAGGGAGGAATAATAGGGTTTACTATGCCAAATTTTGACCTCACGAGGGTTTTTAAAAAGGACTTTTAATGTCCACCTGTACCCTATGCTAGATGACTTTCTGACGCACAACAGATACATTGGAAATAAAAACATAAACATGATCAATGTCTCTCCTTCAACAAGAAAAGAATTCTCCCTTCTGAAGGAAAGACAAGGGTAGATAGTGGCCTGATTTCATCAGAATATGCATTCCAATTAATGAAACAAGCGTTGGTGGTATAGTGGTTAGCATAACTGCCTTCCAATTAATGAAAGAAGCTCCATGAAGAGAGATCACTGATGAAGTAAGCCTCAGAGGAAAAACCTCTGCTCTCCCTTTTGCTAGATGCTCCTTTGCATTTTCATAAATGTATTAGACTACATTATACAGATCGGAATATTAAACAGTATTCATCATATAATGTGCTTTAAATTTTTTTTCAATGAAAACTAAGCTTTGAAAATATCAAATCCCCATGAGGTATTTTGCAGTTTGACTTATCACTGTCATGTACAAATTTATTCCTAGAGCAACCCATTTGTTGGTTCCTTTAAATTATTTCAGTCATTAACTTTTGATCATCTCCTTTGCAACAAGGTTAAAAATTATTGGGCCGTGACAGCACTAAGTAGGATTGTTCAATGAATAGTATATAAATTTTCATGTTCAAAATATTGATGGTTCCTTCATTCCCTGTAATATCCAGAGAACAACACAGTAAGTTTATCTTCTACTTACCCTACTGTGTTGTTCTCTGGATATTATGAGGCATGAAGGAATCAAGTAATAGTTACCCCCTACAGAACACAATCTAAAAAGCTTCAGCAGCCAACCTTTTATCAAAATGTTCAGTTAAATGCTCTCCTTTAGGACAGAGATGACAAATACATGGTGCCAGTGTGCCGCCTCCCCTCACCAACATGTGGCAAACACCACAAATCGATCAGAGCCCAAATAATTAATCCCTCTCAATTAGACCCAGTAGGCAGCTGGACCAACTGACCAAAGTGGAGATCAAGATGAAATCAGGAGATCCATGATTGTTTTTGGGCCTGTGACCCCGTATCTAGATGTATTTCCCACAAGGCAACTTATATTCACTTCTAAGCCAAATGTGCTCACTCCATAAAGTCTCGGTAATGAGTACATATGATACTCAAATATTTCATGCAGTTAGGAAAATGTGAACTAAGTACTGCAAAGGTCTTCAGCTACCTGGGAACCACAGCCCCACAACTTATAGGGGAAAAGTTCTCCTTGGACAAAGAACATAACTTTCTCTAGTACAAATCTAAGCACATATCATAATGTTTTCTAGTGAATGAGTTATTGAAATAACAATTCACCCTGAAATTTGAGGGGCAAGGCATGCTGCCTCTCTATAAAACAAACTTCGTCCTACCTAGGGTATACAGTGTAGCTAAAAATGATAAAGTGTTCATAATTTTACCTGTGTCCCCCTATAAAGAAAAGAAAACCTAATTTGGTTCCTGGCTCCTTAAATGATGGGCACTGTATTTACAGCATGGATTCACATCATCTCATGATCCTTAGCAGTCTTGACAAGATTTCAAGCAGCCTGTCACGATGCTTTATAAAGGAGCTCTCTGCTCATCCAGCATATTTGAGAAATCCACTCTGTCTTAGTTTCCACTGCTACCTATCAGCTAACATTGTCAAGAAGCAGGCAAATTCACAGAGAAAATCATACTCTTCTGGACACCTTATTACCCCGATTTCCATCCAAAAGTTTTTCTTTGCAACAACATGTCATCAAGTAAAAATATTTATTGTCTCTAATCTATCTACACTTCTATAGTTTCCATTTTTCTCACATGGACATGATCTAAATCAGTAATTCCTAACTTTTTCAGGCAATCCTGACGGTCCATCCAACCACATGATGGTACATAATCTTGTTTTTCATCTCAAGAATTACAGTTCCCATCGTGGACCAAACTTGCAATTATTGCATTGGTCCGTACATTGCTGCTGCCCTTGAAAACAGCATTTTCCATTTCTGATCTCACCTGTGCTCTTAACAATTCCAGTGAGAATCTTTTCAGGTGATCTTCAAAAAGTGTCCCCAAGTTTTAGTGGAACACAGGAACACAAGGTGAGTAGGAATTTCCTAAAACCTAAGGAATTAGAGGCTTTTGCTTCTCCCCCAACTTTGCAGGCAACCACAAATATTACTGATGCAATGGAGTGTGATATGTGTCAGATCAATATTGAATGTATATAAATTAGATACTGTTCTATAGGTGGCAATTATTGGTTTAATCATTCAGGGCATTAGAATTTAACTGCAATTGTCATTGGTACCAGAACAAGGCATGGAGTTCCTCTTCCTTGGGCTTATATTGAGATTACAGAGGGATAGTTTAAGAAATGCTTGATGCCACTCCTCTGGCCTTAGCTGAGGCAGGGATCCACTAGGATGGGCATGTGCTTCTTCCTTCTTGTCACAGGTCAGAGGGTACAATCAAGGAGGGCTGCTGTCCGAAAAGGGTCAGTCAGGTAATAAAGCCAGAAGTGATAATCAATAATGACTGGTCAGAAAAATGAGGATGTAGAGTCAACTAGAATCGAGGAAGTCAGTGTATATTAAAAAGAGCTGTAATTACCGAATAATAGGAGAAAAGCAGATCTAGATTTATTCCACACAGAGTCTGGGATGAAAAGTAATTCTTCTGAACTTGTAGGCTCACTTTTCAATGGATAAAGTAGATGTGTTGAAAGGCAAAGGATGAGGTCAAGAGTAATAGGCTGTGCAATTAATTAACAATGTCTGACTTATAAAACAGTTAACAGACATATACACTAATAATAATATACATGGTAAATTTGGCATCGATTCTAATTGTTCCTCAAAAAACAAACAAACAAACAAAAAAAAAAAACGGTGAAAACCATAGCCAGCGCTTGGTCTTCTTTTCTTAGTGCTTGGGTTTATGATTCATTACTTCTATGTCCATTGGTCATTTACATAGCAATGTGGAATGGTCTCATCTTTGTAACAGGGATAATTAAACAACTCTACAACACTTTCAGTCCGTCATCAGTGGTCTAACATTCGCTAGCTCTTGCTGATCTCAATTAGCTTCAATGCTGTTTTGCGCTATAAGAAGGTTTTCCCTCTTTCAGTGTATTACCTGTAGATATGGGCTGCAATAACTTCCTGGCTATCTCAGATGGTTCCTCTCTCTGAGCAGTAGTGTATGAAATGGAGTTCTCACTCTGACTGCCCTGAATTTCTGAAAGAGGTACATGTTCTAGCATGTATTTTTTTCTAAGGAACTCCCCAGAAATCCCCAGCAGAAATCATTGCCTCTGATTATCTTGTCACAAAATCAATCATTTGCTCCGGCTACACTGAATCTGCCATTTAGTCATTTCATACTCAGTCCTGTGTGGGCCACAGGAATGGGAATTTTGTTTTTCTAGAAAAAGATAATGGGAGAAAATGTGGCATCTGTTGTCATCTCCAGGATCAGAAAGCTCTAGAGCCCTAATTTCATCTTGTCATTCACTCAATGCACAGTGCTTCCTGAGAACCCACCAGGAGATTCTCTGTGGATCACCCTATAGACGCTGGGGAGAAAGTATGATAAAGAAATTGGGAAGGTCATCCTGGTTCATTTCTCATCTCAGTGGATGGAAAGACCCAGCAAACCCACGAAGCTTGTCCCAGAAAAGCAGACAAGTACTATGGCTTATTAATTCATTCTCTCTCATTTCTTATCTACTCCCCTCTTCCCTAGGCTGGTTTGTGATGTGGGGGCTGTGACTCTGCAATCCACATTTCTGCTTTACTGGCAGTAGCCCCATTAGGCTCTAGAGGGGACTGCAGGGCTGGAGGAAGGAGGACGGACTTGCTCCTTCCTGTCTGCTACCTGTGAGGATTTCTCCACCGACACTTCTCCACTGCAGTGGCAGTGCCATCCCGTGACAGAAGCTGAATGCAGTCTGCAGATTTTTCAACCCTCGTAGAACCCCTTTATTATTTTCCCCTCAGAAAAACACCACAAGCAGCCATCCTGGTAGATCTGGGTTTAACTGCCCGGAGACTCTCCTCTGAGGAGCAAAGTTTTAAGAATTGTAACGTCTTCTTTTTGCTTCCCTAGCCCCAGAGGTGGATTCTGTTTCCTGTAGTTTCCCCTTCTCTGATTCCTAAGTGTTTTCTTTTTCACTGTTTAGTGTCCTAGTTAATGATGTTATACCTTGTTAACAACTCTTTATAGGTACAGATTCCTGTTAAAATACAACAGGATAACATCATTTCACTCAACGTCATTTCATTATAACGTTAATGGGATACTACAGGAACATAACTCTTGTTTATATCAATTAGCCTATGGTAAAACTGGTTTCATTACATGTCATTTTGCTTAAAATTGCAGAACCTATTGACAATGTTAAGTGAGGATTTGGTGTTACTGATGAGGTTCCTGCCTCCTCATTGGACCCTGACTGATGCACAATCTCAAGAGTCCTCAGACTTCACGACACAACAGGTTTCTGGAAACGTGCAGAGCAGTCCAAATGCCACAAAAGCCTACCGAGCGAGCACTCATACAGGTATATTTCCCTTTTTCTTCACCAAAGGCAACGTCTTCCACAGTTACGAGATTTCAAATATATATAGCAACTTGTAGTATCCAATGATATACAAAAACACAAAAATACGCATACAAATCTGGGACTTTATGCCAGCCAGTTTGCCACTTGATACTCCCATGCACCACGGGAGACATAGAAGCCTTACAACCGATCTTCAGTGACAACATGCCTAATAGTAGCATTAGCCTCCTGGAGTTGAGGCTGTCCCCTGGCTCCTACCGCGATACCCATTCAATATTCCTGGGCTTCGTCTCTAGTACCGGGTTTGCTCCACCTTGGCTTGGGCCCCAAACCCCTTGTCAGTTTCTTTTCCTGGAGAGCTGGAGCCTGATCTTGAAGCCTTACAACCGATCTTCAGTGACAACATGCCTAATAGTAGCATTAGCCTCCTGGAGTTGAGGCTGTCCCCTGGCTCCTACCGCGATACCCATTCAATATTCCTGGGCTTCGTCTCTAGTACCGGGTTTGCTCCACCTTGGCTTGGGCCCCAAACCCCTTGTCAGTTTCTTTTCCTGGAGAGCTGGAGCCTGATCTTTCTAATCACTCAGGCTCTGCCTCAATATCAATCAGCTCCTCTGGAAAGAAACAGCCCAGAG
>NW_006435837.1:937241-949478 GCF_000325575.1 Pteropus alecto | reverse complement strand
AATATAAATTTACTAAAGCCTAAGATACTGATTCTATGGTTGGGTCAGTCCTCCTAGGGCCCTCGGGTCTCTGCATATGCCCCTGTCCTCCTCTGCTCAAACCTAGAGGGCCAGCAAACCTGCCACCTGGGAACGTGCAATTTAAGACAATACACTCCCTTGCTGAGTTCCCCTTTAAACCAAAGACTCATATTTGGAGGCACCAGGATCTGTAGTGTGTGGCCATGGAAAAATTACCCATGTATGGTCCATGTTGCTAAAAGATTGTTTCTGGGAAATGTAATGTGACTCTGTCAAGTTTTTAACAGAGTGGGCTGGGGCCAAGAAGGCTCTGGGCATGAGCATACATTGCATGAAGAGACATTGTCCCAGGAATAGACCCACTTCTAAGCACAACCTTACTGGTAACTGAGAAGGAATACCCAAAAGACATATCCTCCTCCTCAATCCATACTTCTCAGCTCTAAGAGACAGCCAATACTATAATCATCCCTGCTTCCTTCCTGGGTCCCCAAAGACCTTGAGGAACTCTAAGATCTGTCTCAAATTTCCTTTTCGGTTCATTATAATCTGATGTGTCATGCCACCCGCTTTGTAATTTTTTTTTTTTTGGAGGGGGGACATAGCTATGGCCGTTTATTCACATGTTGTCTATAGCTGTTCTCTCTCTAATAATGCAGAGTTGAGTAGTCACAACAGAGACCACCGTGTGGCCCACAAAGCCAAAAATAATCACTATCTGGTCCTTACAGAAAAAGTTTGCTGACTCCTATTTATAATCACTTTGGGATATATATTAACTATTTGAGGTGATGAGTGAGTTAACTAACTTGATTGTGGTAAACATTTCACAATATATACGTATAACAAATCATCATACATTGCTTACCTTAAATACATACAATTTTATTTGTCATTCATATCTCAATAAAGCTGGGAAAAAACCCAGAAACTATTTAGCTTAATTCACTAAAGCTCTACTGCTATCTGATTTAGGGTCACAGTGAGGGACCATTAAGCCAAAGGCCTAGCAATCATTGACCACATCTGAAGCCCTGAAAATTACTTGTCATTTTATTACTAGGAAATTATTATTACTAGGAAATTATTATTTCCTAGTAATCAGAAATTATACTGCCTATCCACTGTTAGAGTACCATTAAGAATTCTAAGGTGTTATTTCATATACTCTTCTCAATCATAATACATATTAGTTTTTCTATTTTTAACAATGGGAAAATATACTCAGAGAAGTTAAGTAACTTGATAAGTTTATATAGCCAATGATTGGTGAAATCAGGATACAAATCCCAAGGTAATTCGTTATACAGGTCTTCTTCTTAAATCCTAATGTGCCTAGAAATTATCTGGTGGACCTTATGAAGATGCAGATTCTGATTCAGGAGGACCGAGATTCTGCCTTTTTAACAGGTTCCCAGGTGATGCTGTTGGCTTGCAGGCCGTACTAAGTAGCAAGACATTATATCACACTGCACTGTGTTGAACAGATTTAATTGGAAAGCAGGCCATCTTTCTAGCTAGATCAAAGCCTAAATGACAAAATTAGTGACCAGAGCTGGTAGGACTAATTTAATAATAGCAGCAATAAGAATAGCTAACATTTACTGACGTGTTAGTATATGCACTTGATGTGAACTGTCTCATTTTACCCTCACAACACTACAAGATAATTATCATTTTAACCCCATTTTACAACAGAGGAAACTGAGGCACAGAGCAGTTAGGTAACTTATCCAGTGTCATACAAACAGCAAATGGAAGAGGTAAAACTCACATTTCAATTGATATAATACAGTCTCAACTCACGATCACTACGCTCAACATCTTACTGCATGTCCAGTTACATAACGATGACGATTGTTGGCCCCATCTGTGAGTGGGTGTCCGCCCCTGTCTTTCCTAGACACTCCTACCTGGATTCACTAAAAGCTGGCTCCCCCACAAGGCCTTATCATGGCATGAATTTTGTCAGCAACCTTGGCCCACTTTCTAGTGCGGCTGGAATCAGCCTAGCTGTCACTGACGTAATATCAACTATACTATATAGGTTCTGCCTCACATAAGCCCCAGTTCATGTTGAAACAACTCTCTTTCAACCTGTTTCTTTCTGCCCAGCATGCCAATCAATGGTGCACTGGCAACAAAATCCCACCCTGAACCTAGCCTGCTTTGGATGGAGTCCTGATACCTTGCCAATGACTTATTCCTGAGAGTTGAATAATCCCAAAGGGTCTCTAACTGGCAAGTTGCCTGGAACCATAGTAACCTCACATACCAGACATCCCGTACAGACAGCTGTGTAAATTAAAGCTTTATGATTAGAACACCTTTATCTACCATGTAACTGGACCCAGTCTAAGGTAAATATGCTTTTTAGACTTTGCATATTAGAAAGGCTATCTTTTGAAGTCATCCTCAATAGCCAAGCTACTTTCCCTCACCTCCATCTCCCTTTCTCTCAGCTGCTTCCTTTTCCCGCTGGGCCATCCTTGAGGACCGCAACCTGTCTGAGCTAGGACGTGCAAGCCTCAAAATTTTCCAGGTTTTAACTCATGCTGCCATCCACGAAATTTGTGTCGTTCCAAGAAGAGAATATTCAGATCAAAGTCAGACGGTCTGGAAAATACCACTTGATGTTCTCCCTGAATGATCTTTAAATAGCCACACACGTGTTAATTAATTTTCTGCCATACTTCACTGGGGTTGCAATCTTTTTCAGCAAATTGAGACAGAGACTCCATAATGAGAACAAAACTATATCAAACACCATTTCAGCAGAAATTGAAAAATCAAAAGTGATAATATTTCTGAAGTAATGGCTATGTTAAAAAGAGTAAATGCCATCAAATGCATCTATTTTCCTGTCAAGTGCTATAATGAGACTGACAGAAAAACAAGTTGCCAAATTAATCCACCGTTAAAGGCTGTTGCCTTTTCTTCATAAATTTTCTACTCTTATCATTTAGGAATATCAATAAACTCCCTAAGAGAGGCTTTGGTTGTTGTTAACATTGTCATTTATGTTTCTCTTCTTCTACAATGATTCTTACTAAAGACTTAAGTCACCTGCTATCTCCCTCAGTAGCAATGCACACTGCAAAAGAATTGAGCATAAGCCCTTGCCCCAAATCCTTAGTCTGAATGGTTTTATCAACTACAAGCAGTTTCAAAGCCCCTAAGGAAGGTAATAAAAACTTCTGTCACACCAGATTGCCTTTTTTATCCCAGATTATCACAACTGAATATGTTTATTGGGAATGGTTTCCGTTTCTTGCCTCCTCCATGTTTCCCTAGCCTACTGTCAATCGCCCTTGTGTATAGTCAGGAAATCTGTTTGAGTTTGCTTCATGGAGCTATGGAGTTAGCTGTGTGACCTTGGGAAAATAACCAAATATTTGTGCCTCGGTTTTCTTATTTGTAAACTGTATTGCCTTTAGAGGGGAAAATTAGATGATGAAATTAAATAACATAGAAGAAAGGGGGCAAAGTTCTCAGAAACCTAAAATTCATACAGTTCCATGTATTATTTATTTTAACAATTTACTGAGCTATAATTCACATACCATGCAATTCATGTATTTAAAGTGAAAGGTTCAATGATTTTTAGTATATTTACAGAGTTTTGAAAAAATCACCACCATTTAGTTTTAGAACATTACCCAAAAAGGAACTGTGGCAATCACTACCCATGACCCTTTCCACCTCACTCCCAAGTCCACCTCACCTCCCACCTCCATCATCAGCCCTAGGAAACCACTAATATACTTTCTCTACATATATTTACCTATTCTGGACATTTCATATAAATGGAATGATAAAATAAGTGGCCTTTGAGACTGGCTTCTTTTACTTCGCATCATGTTTTCAAGGATCATCTATGTTATAGCATTTATTAATACCTCATTCTTTTTATTGCTGAATAGTAAGCAGTCCATTGCATGCACATAACACATTTTGTTTATCATCAGTTGATGGACATTTGGATTCTTTTCATTTCAACTACTATGAATGATGCCGCCATTTACATCTATGAGCAAGTTTTTGTGTGAAAATGCTTTAATTTCTCTTGGGTAAATTCCTAAGAGTGGAATTGTTAGGTCATATGGTAACTTTATTTACTTATTTTTATGGTAACTTTACATTTAACATTTTGGAAAACTGCCAAAATATTTTCCAAAGTGATTACACTATTTTACATCCCTATTAACAATGTATGAGGGTTCAAATTTCTCCTTCGCATGCTCACCAATACTTATTATTGTCTGTCTTTTTCATTATAGCCATCCCGGTGGTATGAAGTAGTATATTGTCATGGCTTTGATTTCCATTACCCTTATTGACTCATAGTTTTGAGTGTATTTTCATGTGCATATTTCCTGTACATATCTCCTGTTATTTGAACATTTTTTAAAATCCATTCTATTTTTAGTGCTTTTGGGTATATTATTTGTATGACTGTTTAGTGGTTCCTCCATGTATTTCATTATATATCTAAAACTTATCACAGTCTATTGGTATCATTTTACAGCTTGAGGAAGTATAGAAACCTTACCTTTCTTACGTCCTTTTCCCTTCCCAATTATAATTGTTTTAATTATTTCCCCTACACATATTTAAAACCATATCAAACATTGTTACAGCTTTGCTTCAATTGTCAAGCATAATTTAGAAAACTCAAAAATACTCTACTGTATTTACTCGTATTTTTGCTTACTGTTTTCTTTCCTTCTTCCAGATATTTCAAAGTTCCTTCTTTTATCATTCTCTTTCCATTTAGAGAATGTGCTTTTGGCTGTTGTTTTCGGTTAGGCCTGCTAACAATAAATTCTCTTTGCTCTCCTTCATTTGAGAATATCTTGATCTTCTTTTCTGAAGGTATTTTCTCAGGATATGGAATTCTGGGTTGATCATTCCTTTTTTTCCCCCGCATTTGAAAAATAGTATGCCACTTCTTTCTGGTTCTCATGGTTTTGCATGAGGAATCTGCTGCCATGTGAACTGGTGCTCCCCTATAGGTGATGTATAATTTCTATTTGCTTTCAAGAGTTTCTCATTGTCTTTAGATTACAGAAGTTTGATTAAGATGTGTCTTATCATGAATTTCTTTGGGTTTTGTGTTTGGAATTTACTAATTTTCTTGAATCTATAGGTTTATACCTTTCATGAAATTGGAAAATTTTCAGTCCTTATTCTGTTATTTGTTCATACCATATTTCTTCTCCTCTTCTGGAGCTCTGATGACATGTATATGAGCTTTTATTACGGTCCACAGGTTCCTGAGGCTCTGCTATTTCTTTTTCAATCTACTTTCTCTCTGTTGTTAAGACTAGGTAAATTCCGCTATTCCATCTTCAAGTTCACTGCTTCATTCCTCTCTTATCTCCATGCAGAGAGATTATTCTGATTACTGTATTCTTCAGTTCTAATATTTCTATTTGGTTCTTCTTTATATCTTCTATTTCTTCCTAAGAATTATGTCTCATTTGGTTCAAGTATGTTCATAATTGATCACTGATACGTTTTTTTTTAAATGATAGTTACCTTTTCAGATAATTCCAATATCTGCTTCTTCTCAGTATTGGCATCTATTAATGTGTTTTTCTCATTCATCCTGGTTCTTGATATGATGAATGATTGTCAATTCTGTCTAGACATTTTGTATATTACGAGGCTTTGGATATTACTTAAATCTTTTGTGTCAGCAGGTCTCCACTGACACCAGGCAGGTGTGGAAGTCTAAGCTCCCTATTCACACTCCACATGCACGATGGAGAAAGTGAGGCATATCTCATTACTGCGAGGTGAGGGTGGGGGACCAGACTCCCCATGTGGATTTCACTGATGTGACAGAGGAAGGGAGTGTGAAGAGGGCCCCTCATTACCTTTGGGAAGTTCTGAAACTATAGTCTCAGAGACTTGGTCTCCTTGAACACCGCCCCAGTGGGGAGAGGTAGGAGCATCTCATTACCGATGGATGAGGATGGAACTCTAGGCTTCCCACTTGGCCTTTGCTGATAGGAACAGCGGGGAGGTGCACTGTGTTTTTGTTTTTGTTTTTCTGTGACTTGTGAGTAGGGCAGTTATTATCAAAAAGATTTCTTTCTTGCTAGCCTGATCCTTTCCTGGTCCTCTGGCTTAAAAGAACAGGATTTTCTTGGGACTTTATTTTTGGCCATGCCTGTGAGTGTTTCTCAGTTGCAAGCTTCTCCAGCACCCAATCCAGGATAAAAGGGAGGCAAAAAGAAAACCCAGGGAACACACCATTTTGTCATTCCTCAAGTTCCAAAGTCCTTCGCTGGTCTACCTTCTTCTCTCCAGATTTTAGAGTCTCCTTATTTGTTATGTATATAGAATAAACAAGTAGGAGAAATAGGGGAGAATGTGCCTATACCATCTTGTCCAGAATCAAAAATCTCCCCTTTTTGTTTTTTTTTTTTCAAATGTGGCCACTAGAAAATTTAAAATTTCATCTGTGACACATCATGTTTCCATTGGACAGAGCTTCTGTAGATCTTAGCTTTCTCACCTGTAAATGAGAAGGTTAGAAGAGATGCTCTCCAAAGTCAGTTCTTTCTGCCTCTAAAATTCCATAATTCTAAGGATTATTGTTTGGCTTCTGTACACAATGCAAATGATGTAGATAATACTGTTGTTCTTTCCACTTATCTACATCATAGCTATCAGAAATTAAATAGTTCCAAAAAGTCCTTCAAATACCTCAAAATAGAGCCCAAGGATAATTGAAGGTTATTATTATTTTAAGAATGAATGCCAATATGTTAAAATTTCCATAGGAAGTAACTGGTAAGCAAGAATTTCTAACCAAAGGAGCTTATTGCAGGTGCTAATCAGCTTACCATATTTTTTTTTTACTGTTTGTGCTGAGAGAAGAATTAATTACCTCAATAGCCCCACTTCATATACCTAAATAATGCATTCCCCCACACTGTGGAGAATAAACTAAATTTGATAGAGAAAGGTTTAATGGGTAGCTAAAAATAGCACTGTAATCTCCTTGAAAGAACTCCCAGTACTCCCTCTGCCTCCTTTTAGAAAGACTTTCCTTTTCTGAAACTGCTAATGAACGGTTCTTGTTTCCTTGTGATTCTCTCCCTCATCCTATCCTCCCACATATTTTGAAAGACTATTAAAGTTCGTTTCCTTCCAATATTCATGATAAATAATCTTGAAATCTATTGGATCCTTCACAGAGCAGTCCCAGTAACTTGGTCATGAAATCTTGATTTCCTAAAAACCTTGTTTAAAAATGATAACAGTGCCTTTCAGCTTTGGTAAAAGACGTAAAGTTCTCTCCCTATCACACAAAGTTCCCCAGTGGCCCCGTCTTCTCTCATCCCAACTGCTTTCCCTGCAATATGTATTTCTCCATTACTCAACAAAAAGGGCCTTCCTGAAAGTCACTGTTAATTTCCTTCTCCCAAATTCAGTAGTCTATTTACCTCCTGTCCATTGTTTACTGGGCCTTTTCAACATTTTCTCTTCCCTTATTTCATATTATAATGCTTTCTTCTGATTCTCTTGAATATTTCTTGTTTCTTCACTTGGCTCCCTGTCCTTCTCTTCTCATCATCTAATCATATGAATTCTCTGATTCTTTAACATATTCTTAAACCTGTCTTTCGTTACTCCCTCTTTCTAGGGAAGAATATTCATTCTGTTTCAACTATAGCTTCTATGCTGATTATTACAATATCTCCCCTGTTTTCACATCTGAACTACAGTCCCAAATCTCCAGTCCTACTTAGCATTTCCACTTGCATGTCCCCACAACACCACAAACTGGATATGTCTAAAACCAAACTCTTGTTGCCCCACAAATGACTTCCCCTCTATCTTCCCTGTCAAATGGCTCTAAGATTCTTTGCTTCAGTGAATCTTCGACCTGTAAACTTGAGTCATCTCTGATTAAACACTACTTTCATACCATCTTTAGAATCAGGCACCAAATCCAGCATGTTTTCTCATTAAAACAAGAGTTTAGTAGAGGAGGAAGGCTTTGAAGCTGATCAGACTTGAGTTAAAATTTAACTATCATACCTTTGCATAAACTTGGATATATTATGTAACATCTATGAGTTTCAGTGTTTTCATATGAAGAAAGAAGAAAATATTTATATGGAGTTGCCGTGATAATTAAATAATATAATTAAATGAGATGATTTGATAATTGCATTTTAAATGCATGTCATATGTAAGACTAAAAAAGTTTGTTGCTATTGGGATCCCTTCTGTACCTAGCTGTTCCTTTCTCTGAATTACCGCTGTCACAAACTGTTCAAGTATTTCAGCCTAATGTGCTTAAAATACCACACAGTCCCCATTATTCACTTCATTTCACCTTACTTCCTTCATATGAATCTGCTTCCCTAATTAATACTGACAGTGTCACGAGTCCTTCACTCTAGGTTCACTCCTTTCTTTAGCGTATTAATTTGAAACTTCTTTGATTGTCTTTATGGTTCCTGCAAGTTCCCTTTTCCCTTCTCCTGACCCAAACTATTTTTCTCCATTTCCCCACTCTCCTTAACCTGGATTTTCTGTCCTAGTCCTCCAGGCTGCCCTCATCTCTTTACCAAGGCCACATTGGTTTCTTCTCCTGAAACTTTAACATCCTCCTATCACTAATTTCATACCTCCTAGTAACAGATCAGACCTCCATCCCTCACAGGTCTTTTGCCTCACCTCTCTAGTTTCCCAGACCTCCCTCCAGCTCTTGCCTGCCAATATGATTAATACCTAATAGCATTCTGAATTGTGTTTAATTGCTAATGTGTTAGATGAGTTATCATTCCTTGAGTTTCACATACCATTAATATTTAAAACTCAAATCTGGCTACTGGCATTAGTTTTCATTTGTTTCCCCTAGTAAAGATCTTTAAAAATCATTTACAATTCTCATTTCATTTTTAAAAGGATAGTAAAATGGAATATTACTCAGCCATAAGAAAAGATGAAATACTGCCATTTACAAAAATATGGATGGATCTTGAAATTACCATGCCGACAGACATCTGTATAAATAAGTTTTGAAGTTACTGGTGAATCTGGAAATCATCTCTAAGAAGAGTCTGCAACACAGAATTCAGAAGTGGGGAAGGTAGGGGAAACAGGGGTCAAATATTTGGTGACAGAAGGAAATTTAACTTTGGGTGGTGAACACAAAATGCAATATACACATGATATATTATTGAATTGTACACTTGAAATCTATTTGATTTTATTAAACAATATCACTCCAATATTTAATTTTTAAATACATTTTAAATAAATAAATTTTTAAATAAAAATTTAAAAATAAATAGAAGGGCATGATGTTAGAATAAAAACATTTAAATAGAATAAATTTAGATTAATTAAAATAAACCTTTGGTTGTCCTTATTCTTTTCATTTTGATGTGGATCAGAGGAAAGTTTTAGGGAAATTCTTGAGGCATCTGGGAACATCCATAATTGTCTCTATATATCTATTGTTTCTGTAACATGGGTAATTGAGACTTAGAGTGTTCCCACTATGAACCAAGTAGTGTAACTATGTGTTTGTGTCTCTGTGTATGAGACAGGCATTCGTATGTCATTCTACAGATAGCAGAGCCAAGGCATAAGAAGCTTGGAACTTGCTTCAAAAATCCACAACCCAAGTTTAATCGTAAGAAATTACATCACACATACCTAAACTTAGAGACATTGTACAAATTACTTGACCATTACTACTCCAAACTGGCAAGGTTATGAAAAATAAGTAAAGACTGAGAAATTATCATAAATCATATATGACAACTAAATGCATTTCAGTGGCTAGTACTAGATCCTGGGATGGAAAATATACATTATTGTAAATCTGGTGGTATAAAGTCTGGAGTTTAGTTAATATTGACATACTAAGGTTGATTTCTTACATTTGATAAATGTACCATGGTAGTGTGAGGTAAGATTGGGGGAAACTGAAACTGGGTGAAAAGTATATGGGAACCCTGTGCACCATGTGTGTAATTTTTAAAAATCTAAAATTATTCCATGTAAATGATTAATTAATATATTGAGAAGAAGTTTCACTGGAAAATTCCTTTGGAAACTTTGAGTTAAACAATGTCCAATTGAGTTTCTCAATTCCTGTAATTATCAGAGTTCCTGAGATACCTAATATGCATTGTGACTCTTACAAAGAGGATGGAGGGCTTTATATTTCCCAATATACTTAGCCAGCAATATTTTCTTTCTAATAAAGCAGCTTTGGCCGACGTCTTGGCTGAAATCCCGTGAGAGACCCAGAACCAGATCCACCCAGCTAAGCCACTGCTGGGTTAGTGACTCCCAGAAACTGTGTCAGATAATAAATGTTTGTCTTTTTTATTTTTAAAGGCAGCTTTCTATAAAAACGCTGACATAAAAATTTTCCCAATGTGTCACAAACTTCTATCTAATATTCAAACATGTTCAAATTTTAATCAGCAACTTTAACTGAAGAGAGAAAGATGCCATAAATGCATAAGTAGCGAAACAATTAAAATTAGAGGCTACTATGTGGGATGAGAGAATCAGCATTAAAGTTATATTTACTAGGTTGCTTCAATTGACCAAACTTAACAGGACGAATATAAAAGGATAAATATATGGCCTACTTTTACTAAACAAAGAAAAAAAATTAAAATCAACCATATAAGTACAGAATGAGGAAGAATGTATTAAATGCCCATCACGTTCCTGTGCTCAGCTTTGTGTCTTGAGTTCATAGGTACAATTAGTAGAACTGTCATGCTTAGTGAAGAGGACCTAAATAGTAAAGGTAAGGCCATTTCTGCAGATTTGTTTTGTTCAGTTCTATGTGCCACATCATAAAAGGTCCTCAATGCACCACGTCCAAAAGGAACAGGATGGTGTACTTCTTAGAAAGCAAGTCATATCAAGAAGTGTTTTCAAAAAGAGGACTTTAACCCTGATGAACAGAAACCTTAAGGGGATTTGACAGTGGTCTTTACATATACACGGATACAAGGAAAATCAAACCTATTGTGTGTAACTTCAGAAGTCAGAAGGAGGACCTAAACAAACAAGAGGTGGCATATTTTAGTTCAACAGCATCTTTGTAACCGTTAAACTGCCTCCTAACGGAATGGATATCCTTGAAGCAAAGTGAGCTTCTTGCCTCTGACTGTTTAAACAGAAGCTGGACAGCCACTTGCCCCCACTGCTGCCAGGGTGTCTTCTGCATTGCACTTAACAAATGACATCTATATAACCTGCTAGTTCTAAGATCAGTGAACCTATGAAACCATGGGGAAGGAAAAAAATTAAGATGCACTAAGAAAACCAGCAGACTACTGAAAACACCGCCTAAGGTACCTTAGACACTACTTCCTCTCTCTTCTAACCAGTATTCTATGAAATAATATATAGAAACTGCCTGAAAAAAAAGTTGGAGGTTAGTCAAAGAATAAGCGCCGAAATGGCATCCCTAAGTGTGCACTTAACAGACTTCTGATGGTACAATTTAAGTTAACGTAGAGGATGCAAAATTAGTGAATTTATCTAGACTAAGTATCATTACTCAAAAAGAAACTTAGTGAAACAAACAAGTTTTTTTTTTTTTAAATCCACTGTTTTTTTCCTATGAACTAACTGGCTTATTAAAAAGACTCCGTGGAGAAGTTCAAGGCGTACTTCAAGTCTGCTCCAACCTGAGCCAGAACTAAAATGAGGTGAGCGATTGAGGCATCTATTACACAAAAGTTGAGGAAACACTCACAATCAGGGTCCTCTATGGGCCTATAGACTCAGCCCTTGAGAGTATCACTTTAAATTTTGCTCGAGAAGTGTCTGCTTACCTCACCCTCCTACCAGGCCTGTGATTGGTCAGGCCATCAAAGTCCCGCCCTGATACCACGTGGGACAATGATTCCCTAGGTAACGGCTCCACAGCTACCTACAGGCTGGTTGAAGCAGGCCACCAGTCAAGAGCCTGGAGAGAGAGAGGCCTCAGGCCACATCTTCTCTCAATCCTAGGTGTGCGAGAGGTCCGCGCCAACCTTACCATTACCAGCAATGGCTGAGGCCCCGGAGCAGAAGTGG
Source organism: Pteropus alecto (assembly GCF_000325575.1). NCBI lineage: Eukaryota > Metazoa > Chordata > Mammalia > Chiroptera > Pteropodidae > Pteropus > Pteropus alecto. The sequence continues at coordinate 937,370 of NW_006435837.1, read as the reverse complement.
ACAGAGCCTAATCCAAGAGATCTCAGGTCCGGCTGGGATGGCAGGGGCGGCAGGGGCGGCAGAGGCGGCGGAGGCGGCGGAAGTGGCAGAGGCCGCGGAGGCTGCGAAGGCCGCGAAGGCCGCGAAGGC
>NW_006435837.1:932502-936626 GCF_000325575.1 Pteropus alecto | reverse complement strand
CGGTCCCCAAGAACCACCACTCTGCTTTAAAATAAAGAACAGCATGATCGGTGTGGTGATTGGTCGTGGCGGATCAAAAATAAAAAACATTCAGAGTATGACAAACACCAAAATATTTATCATACAAGGTGATTCTGAAGCAGTGGTAAAAATATTTGGCAGCAAGGACATGAAAGCAAAGGCCAAAGAGGCTATAGAAACTATTGTTAAAAAACAAGAAGAAAGCTACGGTTCAGAATCCAGCGTTGATAATGCTGCATCCCAAGCCTCTGCTGGAAGAGAGTTAAGCACAGATAACACTGGTACACAAGCTCGGCCTTGGATAGATTGGGATCGAGTCAGGGCAGGAGTTGTTGAGTGGAATAAAAGAAAATGGGCAGGTTTACCACCAATTAAGAAAAATTTTTACATAGAATCCCAAGCAACAAGCTCACTATCTCAAGTTCAGGTAGACAACTGGAGAAAAGAAAATTTCAATATAATATGCGATGACTGGAAAGATGGTGAAAAACGTTCCATCCCCAAACCAACTTTGAAGTTCAAAGACGCTTTCCAGCACTATCCTGATCTGCTTAAAAACATCGAAAAAGCAGGATTTCAAAAGCCAACACCAATTCAATCACAGGCGTGGCCAATTATTCTACAAGGGATAGATCTTATAGGAGTGGCCCAAACTGGAACAGGCAAAACACTGTCTTATTTAATGCCTGGGTTTATTCATCTCAATTCTCAACCAGTATCTAGAGAAGAAAGAAATGGACCTGGCATGCTAGTCCTTACACCGACTAGAGAACTAGCTCTTCAAGTGGAAGCTGAATGTTCTAAGTATTCATATAAAGGTCTTACAAGTATCTGTATATATGGCGGTGAAAGTAGAGAACAACAAATAAAAGACATTGCCAAAGGTACAGACATCATTATTGCAACTCCCGGACGGCTGAATGATCTACAAATGAATAAATCTGTCAACCTAAAAAGCATTACCTACCTAGTTCTAGACGAAGCAGATAAAATGCTGGATTTGGGATTTGACCATCAAATAATGAAGATCTTATTCGACATACGCCCAGATCGGCAGACAATTATGACAAGTGCAACTTGGCCAGATACCATTCATCGACTTGCACAATCTTATTTGAAAGAGCCTATGATTGTTTATGTTGGTACTCTTGATTTGGCTGCCGTAAACACAGTAAAGCAAAATGTAACTGTTACCACAGAAGAAGAAAAACGATCTCTTATACAAGAATTCCTACGAAACTTGTCGCCCAAAGACAAAGTCATCATATTTGTCAACAGAAAACTTGTTGCTGATGACTTATCCAGCGATTTAAGCCTCCAAGGCATACCTGTACAATCCTTGCATGGCAGCAGAGAACAGAGTGATCGTGAGCAAGCATTAAATGATTTTAAAAGTGGAGATGTGAAAATATTGATTGCTACTGATTTAGCATCCCGAGGTCTCGATGTTGATGATGTCACACACGTATATAATTACGATTTTCCACGGAATATTGAAGAGTATGTACACAGAGTAGGGCGTACCGGAAGAGCAGGGAAGATGGGAATATCTACTACACTTATGACTCAAAGCGACTGGAAGAACGTCCCCGAATTGATTAAAATTCTGGAAAGAGCAAATCAAAGTGTCCCAGAAGATCTTGTAACAATGGCTGAACAACACAAGTCGGGAAAACGAAAGAAGAACTCAAGAAAAAGACACAAGAAATCTCGAGGAAAACCCTAGCAGTTTTATTGATGTCTACTTTGAAAAGTTGTACCAGGCTACTGGAAGATTCAAGACATGTTAAAGATATGCAGTATTCAAGATCCATAGGAAGTATTGGAAATATACTGGCAGTTTGAAGACACCTAATTAATTCTTAAATAACACCACTAAGCTTTTGATGTTGTGTATGTTCCTTAATAAATTCATAAGTGCTTTGAAAATGAGAGAGTGAGAGATTATGTGGGGAAAAAATAAATATTATGTGTTGGTTAGAGTTCAGTTTCTGTTATAGCCTGCCACATCTACCTGTCTCTTCTCTAAAAGACTTGGTAGAGGACAACAGCGGTGCTTTTCTTACTTTAAAATAGTTGTACTATATTGAAATATAGTTTTTATCAAGTTTATTCCTGTCAAAATACTATATTTTCACCTGGTGGTTGGTACCACAACAACCTCTAAAAATACTTCCACTATCATTCTCCATTTTTTTTGAATTCATAACAATATAGCTGCTGAATCTTCTAGAAGTTTCCAAAATTCTATTTTTTTTTTCAGAGATATGTTACTAACAGCGGGGTGTCTGACTCAGTGGAAATCAGATCCTCATACAAATTCTGTTACTAATAATTGGTTAAAAATTTGGGGAAAGTCACTTGGCTTTAGAGGCCTCACTTTCTTTACTAATAAATTGGGATGGTTGTATTAAATAATTTTGGGGTCCCCTTCACCTCTAAATTCTATGATATAACCAAAATCATGTACCTCAGCCTTATAATAACACTTTATTTTCTAATCTAGGGAAAATTACATCCTTGTGTAACACATTGAACAATGAAATCCTTTTTCATAAACACAATAGTGCATTCTGCTTACTTATTGAATTTTGTAATGTGACTTGCAGGTTGTCTATTTTCATCATATTTTATTTTTCAGTTTGTCTTAAAAAGGTCAAAACCCCATATATACATCAGGGGGAAATAAACATGAAAGAAAAAATATATCACATATACTGGGAAAACAGTAAAAATAAATGACACTTTTGCCATAAGAATCAATTTTAGTAAAACTCCTAATTTATAATTTTATCTCCTATGTTTTCTTTAGAATTAATATGCATCTTCTCACATTGCAAAAAGAAATACAATGATTCTAAATTTTAAAATTCACTGTTTTTTGAGAACACTGAGAAAGATAAATACTATATGATTTCACTTACATATGGAATCTAAGGAACAAAAAGAACAAACTAATTGGAAACAGAACCACAAATATAGAGGACAATTGGGTGACAGCCAGAGGAAAGGGGTGGAGGGGGGGCTGGGAGAAAGCGATAGAGGGTTAAAGAAGTACAAATCATCAGCTGATAGAGAGGGTCACGGAGATGGGGAGCACAGCATAGGGAATGCAGTCAGCAGTAAGGTAATGGTTAGGTGGAGAGCCAGAGGGAAGATAGAGTAATCAGGGGGATCATTTTATAAACTATATAAACGTCTAATTTATGTAATAATCTTTCTTCTTAGCATGCCTCAGCTGTGACCACAGCAAGTCATAAATGAAATAAAGAGGTAAACACTCTAGGTATAGGTGTTTGAGGTATAAATACTGGCTTCAAAGGCTCTGTATATACTTCTCAATATCTCTTGATAAAATTAATAACAATGGTTAACATTTTAAAGTGTCTGATATATACTAGTTGTTTTACCTTATAATCTATAATCTTTATTAAATAATCCACTCAGGAGGTAACCTTATCCCCATTTTGCAGAGGATGAAGCAAGGTCAGAGGAACTAACTTGCCTAAGGTTACTAAATCTCATTAAAGAGGAATTAACGAGATTTAGATATGCCTGATTCCAATATTTATACTTTCTGTTTCAGTGCAGTTACTATGTGCAAGACAATATGCTTGTCTGGAGATTGTGCACATGTTCACATTTAGTGAAATAGAGAGGTATGTACAAATTTACTCTAATGCAAAGCAGTCTAGCTGAACCTGTGACAGAAGCTCAAATGGCCTGTTCCTGTTCACTCAGAGGAGAAATGATGAATGTTTAGCAAGTTAGAGTATATGTTATTTGCTAGAGCTCCTCTTAGGGGCAATGCTATATTTGTTAGAGAAAAATGTAACAATTAAACCACTTGAGATAGAGAGTGAGGTTCTTTAATCATGTTCAAGAAATAACAACAACAACAATTATCACTCAATGTCTATGAGTAAGAAAAGGAGAGAAACATATAGTTCTTCTGGAAGAAAAGGCTGAAAAGAACCACTGTACAGGGATGTGTAAGCGGAGATAGAACAGTGGTTCTCAACCAGGGGTACTTTTTGCCCCTTACCTCCAGGAGATGTTTGACAATATGTGGATGCAGTGTTGGTTGTTTCAACTATGGAGTG
>NW_006435837.1:910372-932359 GCF_000325575.1 Pteropus alecto | reverse complement strand
AAAAAAAAACTAAGTACATAGTAACCAAAAAAAGACTTCAGAAGAAAAAACAGAGAGTTTTAAAATTACATCTTGTGGGTTACGCAGCATAAATTCCTATCCTTGGTTTAGTCTATATCGGTGGTTCTCCACAAGGGCCAGTGGTTTACCAGTGTCTGGAGACAGATTTGGTTGTCACAGCTCAGGGGATGAGTACTGGCATATCCTGGGAAGAGCCCAGTGGTGGTGCTCAACATCTCACAAGGCACAGGACAACCCCTCAAAACAAAGAATTATGTGGTCCAAATGTCAGTAGTGCCACAGTTGAGAAACCTTGCAATAAACAAAGCACAATTCCCATCCCCACTCCCGCCACCAAATTCAGTGGCAGAGAATCCTAAAAGGAAGTTCAACGAGGAAAACAAAAAGAAGATATTTATTTCTTATGCACTGTTCAATATAAACCCTCCACCAAATTTCATAGCTTTGTTATATTCTATATCAGTGAGATTCCGAGTTGATTTTGCCCGCCTATAAGGCATTTGATAATATCTGGGGACGTTTTTGGTTGTCCTACTGAGGCGGCAGGATCGCTACTGGCAAATAGTGGGTTGAGGTCAGGGATAAAGATAATGCACAGGACAGCTCCCTGAAAGAATGGATTTTTCAGTCCCAAGTGTGTATGGCATTGAGGTCAAGAAACTGTGGTTTATATCGACCAATAAAGTTTTTGTGAGTGAATGACTTCTTAGAACCTCAAAGAAATGCATCCAGATTGGAACAGTGTGAAAGCAGGGCACTGAAGAGGCACTGACACAGGAGACAAAGTATGAGGATTCAGCTGACCTCAGACTTATTCCTATAAAATACTGAGCGATGGTGATTCTCATTCAGTAGGTACTCAACAAATATTATATATCCCCTCCACCCTGCCTTTCCCATCAGCCATTATATAATGCTTGCTCACAATTCTGGTAGCTGTAACTCACATTGTTTCCCCACTTGGAATGGCCTTTCTCCTTCCCCTCTGCCAGGTCAAATCAGGTTCATCATTCTGGGTCCAGCCAAAGTGCCACATCCTCCCCAAGATTCTACCTGTCCTCCTCCATTTCAAAACTTCTATAGCTCTCATTATCTACCAATAATGTTGACATCTGTAGTATACTAGTTTGCATTCCTACAGAGACAATTTTTAAAAATTCAAATCAATCAGGAGAAATTACACTATCAAATATTTAAATACATTATAAAAATATAAGTTGAAACAGCTTTATCCTTTATGATTGACAAAGGAGAGAAGTGCCCAGCACTAAATCTGAATAAAAAACTATATACAGTAAAGGTAGAATTTTCAAATTAGTGAAGAAAAAAAAAGTCTATTCCAAAACAAATTTAAAAATTAAAAAATACAAAATGCATACATACATATGTACCGGGACACTTGATTAACCATAAAACTCCTATTTAAAAATCTCCACTAGATTCTTGCTTTTTATAAAAAATAAAGGAACTCGAAGCTCATGAAGGAAAATCATTTCTGATACCAAAGTGGAAAAAAAATGTAAAGCTACAAGCAAGCAGAAAATTTAAAGGTAAATATTAATAGGTTAAACCATGTAAAATGAAATATCAAAAATACCATAAAAGACAAAGGAAACACCAGAAAAATAATTTTAAATATATAACACAATCATATTTATTTATATTTAATACATAGATATTTTTACTAAAAAAATAAAGAATTAATTCCAAAATAGACATGTGGACAGAAATGTAAAAGGCAATTCACCAAATGGACAAACAAGTGAACAATAAATGTGAAAAATGCTTAAATTCTTTATGATCAAAGCAATGAAAGTTAAACCAATTACATAACTTATTTCTTTAGAAAACTGGGCAGTTATTAGGAAAAAAACTGGAAATAGCTGAATACTAGTAAGGATGCAGGGAAATAAATATTGGTAAATTATAATTTGTTAAAATTACATTCCTTGGAAGGATAGCTGAGATTATACATCACACCTGCATGTGTTTAACAGACTTTGACCCAGAAATGCCACTTCTGGACATTTACCCTAAGCAGACAATCATATATACATACCAAGCTATATATATAAAGCTATTTATCATAGGATACTTAACGAAATTTTAGGGGGAAAACAGCCTCAACATTCAATGATAGGTTACTACTCAAATAAATTGCAGCATATCTATTGCTGATTTGAAATGGAAAAAAATATGTTCTTAAAGAATATTTAAAACTATAAGGGAATTTAGCTTACAAAATTATCTTTTGTTTTTAGAAAATTACATTGGTCCATACATCTATACAGAAAAAAAAAACAGGTGAGATAGACACACATAGACACACATTAATGACAGCCATAGTTTTCTACATTATGGAATTATAGGTGTTTTTAATCTATATTATTTAAAATTTATACAGAATATCACTTATTATGATAAAAATTATGTTAGACATAATTTTTCAATAAGTATTTCAAAAGTAACTTAATAATTGACTGAAGAAATCAATTCAAGAGGGAATGCAGTTGAAAGTATTCAAAATACAAGCATCTTTTTTGTTTCCCCCATTAGGATGTAAACATCAATATCCGAAAACTTTTCCTTTTTCCACCATTGCACCCTAAGTGCTAAAAACAATGCCTGTGGAACATAGTAAGAGCATACAAAATAACTGAATGAATGAATGAATGAATGAATGAATGAAAATAACTGCACTGTTTTATTTTCATTGAGCAAAAGTACGCTTTTCTATTTCTGTTCCTTGTTTTGTCTGGTAGCATCTGTTGGCCTATACAGATAATCGGTTTGAAAATAAGAATAACGTTATGTGTTCTTATCACACAGAAACACACACAAAGGAAAAAACACAAAAAGACAAAGGGATAAAAGGAAACTCTGAGAGGCGTTAGATACATCTATTCCTTTGATTGTGGTGATGGTAGTCACGGGTGCTGGCATATGCCCAAACTCAAACTGTACACATTAAATATGTGCAATTCTTTGTATATCAGTAATACCTCAGTAAAGCTATTAATAAAAATAAAGAAAAGAATGGGGCATGGCTTCCAATGTAGAGAGACCTGCTGCCCTTTTACATAGGACCAATGGGAACTCCAGTTGTTTTTGTTATTGTTGTTTTATTTTTGCTCTTTATAATAACAAGGATTTCACAGTCAGATTTTCCTAACTTTTATATATGAAAATAAAAAGTCAAGAATGATCAGATGATATCGTTAAAAGAAACAAATGATGTCGCAATACTGTTGAAGAATATGATTTCACTTTTATTTAAAAACACTAACTATAACTATGTTTAAGTATACTCATGCATGTTTGTCAGTGCTTAGGGACAAATTGGTCATGATACACCAAAATATTAATAAAGGTTGTCTCTGGAGAGTGAGGCTGAGAAAACAATTATATTGCTCTCTTTTGTAATAAAAAAAAGTATTTTATGCATGAATATCAGAGATGGCATATTATCAAGAGTAAGTTTAAATTTGAACAGTTCAGCGTCTTTGTCAAGAAAACAAACTGCAAAACCTCACAGAAATCTACTTTAGTGCAGAAATAAAATTTGTGGGTTCTTTTTTGTTTTACTTACAAAATTTAAAATTGTTTTCTTTTTAGGATGAAGCAAATAATTGCATGAAAAAGTAAAAAGAGAAAGATAATTACTTGTAGAGATTGTATTATGAATTCTGTCCATCTGAAAAATAGCTTTCTAATGCCATAAAATAAGTGAGCAAAGTGGGGAGGAGGGGGAAGAGGAGGAGGAAGAGGAGGTAGAAGGGGAGGAGGTAGAAGAGATGATTTGTTGTTTGTGCCACGCAACCCACATGAAAGAGCACTTTTATCTCATTTTACAGATCAAAAGACAAATGCACAGAGAGGTCATATAGCTTTTCCAAGTTCAAACAATAGATAAGTAGTAGAGCTGACTGGCCCATTGCTGAAAATTAGAGGTTCAATAAAGAAGTAGAGTGAAGCATACAGAAACATAGGAGAGATGAGAAAGACATTATTAGGGAAAGCATGTGGTACCTCATTTTGTATCAAAAATGTACCCTGTACAGGTATCTTCACAGTAGGCAATGTTTTTCCTACTCTTATCTCCAGGCCTTAAGTGTTTCTGTAGCTCTCTAGCACTGGAGAAACCTGCATGGTAAACTGAAAGTTTAAAATGACAGAACTACAATCATCGGTTAATGCAATTAGACTTTTCAGAAGTCTTTTTAAAAGATCAGTCTAAACAGTACAGTTGGATATCTGTTCAGTTGGGCATTTAGTAAACTATGCACCACGACGACGATAAAAGAAAACTAAGAAATGATATGAAGACTACAACAAACCCTTATATTTCTGGCTGGGAAAGAGATGGCAATATTTTGAAAGTGAAAGATAAGCAAAAGTGCCAGTGTAACAAGTAAGTCATAAATTCAGTAATCAATTTATAACATCTAATGTCTGAATTTCTGGGAATAAAATCATGAAGTGCCACCTTAGCAATACCTGGAGTGGCAGACACTGGTGGCTTGCCTCTATAACAGCCACCCCACCACCTCCCTCGTATGGCCCTTCCTATTTTCCAATATAACCCATTTTACATTATTTGGTTGAGAAAGTCAGAAATTCACTTTCCTAGCTTCCCTTGTGGCTAAAGCATAGGCATGTGACTGAAACCTGGCGTATGAAACTGACAGAAAAGTCTGCTTCGCAACTTTAAACAAAGATGTTCCTCCCTTAAGAACAGAGGTGTGTAGAGATAAGCTTTCCTTCCTGCTTTTGTACATAGTTATGTGAAAACATGAGGTTGTGAGAGTCATTTTTAGAAAATGGATAAATAAATCTGAAGAAGAATATCAACATATTAAGCATGACCAAATGTAAATTACAGAAGCACCTGGATCCTGGATGGCATAACTGTGCTGCTAAATTAAACTTTATGTGGCAGCTAGGTAGGTATGCCACTCCGATCTCTGGTCCACAAAGAGCTGCTGATCAGTTATAAGGAGTAGAGTTAGCTGACAGCCCCAGCTTCAAACAATCCATGACAGCATCTGAGCGGAGGCAGTTCTTCCAGGATGGCCCAGCCAATACCCGAGCACAGTGAGGCACTAGAACCTGGTCATTTCTGCCCAACATGGGACCTCTCTATGGGCTATATTTTTGGTAGAGCTCCCTATTAAGCTGGCTATGGGTTTCTCAGAGCCTCACAGTAGTCCTAGGCTCCTCCTACCCAATCCTTCTTCCTCCCCATCTCCTTTCCCAGGTATGAGATGTGAGTCATGGTCAGGAGGATTTCTCTGACTAACTCTTGATCCTTTTCCTCTCTATCTTTTATAAATGTTACATCCAATAAATACTGGACCCAACAAATACATCCAGGAACCCCCTACCTCTGAAATTCACATTATATGAAATAAGTGTCTTTATTGTTTAAGTCATAAATGGTTGGGTATTGTATTACTAGCAAACCAAAGCATCTTAGCTAATAAACTGGAAAACTAGGAATACACTACCTTGCATTAAGGCAGTGAATTTTTCATTATTGAGAAGAGGCTCTAATGACGCGTACTCTAGGATGAGTTGACTATAATAAGCAAATTAAGTTCTTCCCCTGAATGTTTATTTAATGGGGACACGGAAAACACAGGATTCTGTAGAGAATTGCTGTAATTTTAAAACAAATTGGAAGCATATCAAACAAGCACAAGGCCAGCTTTTGAACAGTCAGCAGCAATTAGAGGAAGAAGTGAGAAACCAGCAGAGTAGAAAACTTGAGCAGCAGTCATGAAGACACCCAATATCAAGGTCATCTGAACCAATAGCTTTAACAGCATTTACACTTGGCTGCACCTGGCGTACATCACTGGCTCTGACAGACTTGAAATACAGCCGACCAGATAATTTCTTATAATCAACCACATAGAGGGGCTCAGGGTGAATGAGTCTACCTAATGGAAATACATAGCCAAAAGCAATGGGAATTTTCATTTGAACACAAGGAACTAAAAATAATATTTTCACACGGTAGAAGAAAGGAGAGAGGAATTGATGGCCCATCTTTATTTTTCCACCTGAGCTTAAAAATCTAATTTAAAAAAAAAAAAAAGTAAAGAGTAAGTATTTTCTAAAAGAATATTGAAAAAGTCAGCAAAAACACTTCTCTCCCTCCTCCCTCCCTTCCTGTAACCCAAGTGCCCTTCACTTAATACAAAAAAAAAAAAAAATGGTAATTCAGGATTTCTTGGTGTATTGATTGGATAAAAATCTATAATTAATTGGACAAATGGAGGGACTGGTCCTCCCTCTCTATGCTGACTCCTCCACTTCATTTCCCAAATACTGCTGAAGTTGTGCCATGCCATTTGAGTTCACAAAACTACAAGAATCACTGACAGCTCCTCCTCACCTAGCATGCGGACAATAGTGAAATCCTCGTATTGCTTTTCCACCACGTGTAAATGTTACCCTTCAAATCCCTTCTACTGCCAACTTGTTTTCTTCTAGTCCTTCCACAATCTCTGCAATGATATTTCCCCAGCTTAGATAAAGTCCATGCAGTCATTTAAAGCTTGCAATTTGTGGTGAACTTTCAGTAATAAGTATACTGATATGTTTTGGGGTTCTAATTAAAATTGCAGTTGGAACCCATTTCTCATATTCAGCAAAATCCCTTTGAAGCCTGAGCTAATTACTTCTAGGCTTGAGTCTTGTGAGGACCCATATGTTATTTCACATAAATGTTTCAATGTTTTTTCTGGAATCAACAAATGTAGCCTTGTCACATCTCTTTCCAGGCATTTATGTTTGGGTTCTGTTTGCAGGCCTTTGGTACAACACATAGTCTTTCACAGTGCCTTCCCATGAAGCATTTTAACTTTACTCTCTCATGGATAAAAGAATGAAAAATGATGTTAACTAAAGGGAATTAGCATTTTCTGCTTCTGGGAAAGTATCTCTTCCTTACCTCCCAGCTTCTACAGCGTGTGTGTGTGTGTGTGTGTGTGTGTGTGTGTGTGTGTGTGTGTGTGTGTCTAGTTTTGCTGAGAATACGCAGTCTACCTGACCACTACCTCCTCCTGAGCTCACTCTGTCATTCAGAGCTCAGAACATCATGTGTAATATGCACAGTTAGCCGAACTTACTGTTCCTGTAGATGAGGAATAAAGATCTTTCCCACTTTTTGGAAGATACTGGTTGCTGCCCCCAGAATCAGGTATAACAGAATAGTTAAGGGTAAAGCCTTAAGAGTCGGAAAGATCTACACATGAGTCTCAGTTTGGCCACTCATAACCAGTTATGTGAATTTGTATAAGTCATATAAAGACCCTAAGTCTTAGTTTCATTAGCTATGAAAGATGGATGGTGATTTTAATTTCTACCTCATGAAGACTAATATCCATATAAAGCATCCAGGATAAAAGAATGTTAACATTATGCTCAAGAGTTTGTTTTTTTAAAAGAGAAGATGGTATGTGGAAATGATTAGGCTAATTCATCCAAATTATCACACCCACAAATAATAAATGTTAATGTATTACAAAATAATTCCAAAAGCATGGTAGTTTTGTTTTGGGAGGTGTTTCCATGGAGAGGGTACTTGTTGGATCTCTCTATCTGTGGAACATGAATGTTTATGACCTCTCTTTCTCTCTCTTTCATTCTTCTTCCTCCACAGACTACATTTTTGCTGTTTCTCCATGAACATGGTAGAAGATGGCTGATTCTACAGCTGCTGGTTTATATTACATCTTTCACAACACCAAGCTAGACTGAGCTAGACTGTCTCAGCTCCAAGTTTATGTCTCTGTAAGAAAGAATCTTATTGGTCCAATTTAGATCAGGTTTCCACTCAGGGTCCAATCAAGTATTGCAGGTCAGAGGGCTGATAGTAATACCACCCTCTAACAAAAACAAAGCCCTCAGGACTCCATCCCTGTATATGAGGGAAGGTAAATTTCGAGAAAAGGGAACTTAGAGAAACTATTTTCCTTATAATGAAAGCACATATATATTAATCATGTTACAGATCCAGTTAGTAGCTCTACTTGTCAAGCAGAAACTAATAAAATTCTTTTTTAGGCATTTCTTTAAAATATGAGTATTTTCATACTATCTAGAGAAATCAACTTGCTGGCATATCCATTATTATTTATGTTATCACATATAATATCTATCCCATTCCTGGAAACTTTCTTAAGATCATCTGATAAGCAATATCTACTTGTAATGAATTTTAATAACCATTTTCCAAGGACAGTACTCACAATATTTATATCATTTCCCAAGCCTACTCTTTATATCTGAAATTGTTCAATTAATAAACTTTCATGACTAAAATAAGACAACCTATATCACTTGAATGAATTTATATGGACCAAAAACACTTTTTTAGGAAACTTAATTTTCATTATATCTCTAAATAGAAATTTATATATCAGCACTAAAAATATACATTGAGAGTTACACTTGCAATTTGGATAAGGTAAGGCTATTTCTTGGCTCTATATTCTTTTCATATCATTCTAAACCACGAAGAAATTGATTTAGGGTAATGCTCTCAAATACAATATGGATTTTTTTTCCTATATACCACAGATCTAACTCATTACCATATTTCATTCATTTATTATTGATGTATTATCTCAATATATCAGTTTGCAATGCAGAGATTTAAGTGGTCTGTGTAGAAAACTAAATAAATATTAATCACACTGGCTGCTTTAGAAAATATCTTAGAGTCCAATATTGGATGTGTCAGAAAATATAAATCTCAAGATTTTACAAAGTATCACTTGAGGTCAAAGAAGCTTGAAAAGAAGGAAAATAAACTATGGTTAAATGTGGACTAAACCATTGAGAGAATGATGTTTCAATGGCAAAATTGGTTCATTCAGAGGAAAGGTTTCATGGAATTTTTCCTGCCAAATATTTTCTTTGCTATCGTATTGATAGCACCTATATGTTTTTTTTTTTTTTGAGATATAAAAACATACCAGGTATTATGATAGAGCTAGGAGTTAAAGGGGGTTTCCCCCCAGCTTTATTGAGATATAATTAACATATAACGATGTATAAGTTTCAGGTGTACATGTTGATTTGATACTTTTATACTGAAAAATGATTACCACCATAGATAGCTAATACTTCCATCATGTCACACAATTATTTTTTTTTTCCGGTGAGAACATATAAGATCTACTGTCTTTGTTACTTTCAAGTGTATAACACATTGTTATTAACTACAGCCACTATGCTGTACACTGGATCCTCAGAACTTATTCGTCTTATAACTGAAAGTTTGTATTTTTTGACCAACATTACCCATTTCTCCCACCCTGAAGGATTTATATACATCCTGTCAATTCCAACTCTAAACCCTAGAGGCTCTTAACTCAACCATAATTTTGTATAGAGAAAAGAAGAAATGGCCCAGACCACATGTTTTACATGCTTAGCTTGCTAGGGTAAATGATCTGCATCACTGGAGGCAAGATCCATTATTTATTCAAAAACCTAACTCTACAGGTTTTCATGGGAAACCATGGTGCCTCCTGAGCCCTCAGGTATGAGATGTGGAGAAATTCCAGACCCCGATTAAATGCTTATGCTTTTGTACAAAATCTAGCAGAAGCAAGGGCCCAGCAACTAGCTGGACTTCACAAGATGACCAGAAGTCCTCCGTCCCATTGCCTTAACTTAGCAGTAGCAAAGTGAAAAATTGTGCATGGCCACACAAAGCCTCGTATTTAAAGTGACGGCAGACCTTCTGAAATATAGAGTCTCAGGTAAGTATAAACATCCCAATCTAGCACCTGTACCTTAATTTATCTGACTCTGAAGTGCGCAAAGAAAGCATTTGCTATTCTCCCAGTAATCCTACTATTTCACCACCTGTACTCCTGGGATATCAGATCATGTGGTCTAAGATAGATCAGGGGCCTCCAAGGATATGATCACTAAACAAATAATCATTGTGACAGTGGTATGTAACCATGTTCCTGACAGTACTACTAAGAGAGACCTGCATCTCTGAGGGAGGATTAGGGTCTCTCTTCTGGAGTTCAGCAATGAAAATTCTCTAGCTTTGAAAGCAAACAGACCTGGGTCCAGTACAAGCCCCAACGCACTAGTATATTCCTTTCAAAAAAAAAAAGTGAACATACAGAAAATTTTAAAATAACAGACATCTATACCTAAATAGAGTAAATGTTAATATTTTGTCATATTTATTTTGTTAAGAAATTAAAGATGATAGAGTGTGAAAATTCTCCTACCCCTTCCCATTTCCCTTCCTTTCACTCTGAGGACAACGACTTTCTTGAAGTTGGTGTGTATTCTTCCCATGTATCTTTTAGATGTTTACTATTTAAACATGTCCCCATAAATAATATGTGGTATAATTTTTCATGCTTTAAATTTTACATAAATGATGTCATGTCATATGAATTCTTTTGAATTTTTCTCATAATGTAGTAAATTTTTTTTTATTTCTCAATTACAGTTGACATTAAATAGTATTACATGTAACTTTCAGGTGTACAGCATAGTTGTTAGACATTTATATAATTTCCAAAGTGATTCTTCCAATTAGTCTAGTACCCACCTGGCACTGTACATAATTATGACAATATTGTAGACTATATTCCCTATGCTGTACTTTACACCTCTGTGACCTTTTTGTAACTGCCCATGAATAGACGATTGGATAAAGAAACTGCGGTACATATATACAATGGAAAATTACTCAGCCATAAAAAAACGAAATCATACCATTTGCAACATCATCATGGAGTGAAATTTAACAAACCTGATTTATGTAGATCTGGTTGATTCATTTAAATTGCTGAATAGCATGCCATTCTATGACTGTGTGACAATTCATTCATTACTCTAGGGATAGGCATTTAGGTTATTTGCAGTTATTCTTCTACTATAAACAATGCTGTAATGAGCATTCTTATTTACGTCTCTTTGTGCATGTATGCAGAAGTTTCTCTAAGGCATACATAGGACCGATATTCAAATGAAATACACAAATATGACCAGGCCAGTCATTTGCTGCATATGTTGATTCTGGTTGGTTGGTGTCTGTAAGAGCAGTTATTAAATACTTTGAATATCACCCCTGGATACTTAAAAGAGGAATCACTGGGTCATAAAGAATGTGCAGCTTCATCTTTACTAGATATTACCAAGTAGCTCTTCACAGTGGTTAAACCAGTTTACTCTCCCCACTAGTAGTCTAACGTGTGTCCTCCTGTTTCTCCACAATTGACATTGTCAGATTTTTCCACTGGTCTGATTAGTGTGAAATGCTATCTTGTTTTCATTTGCAGTTTCCTGATTACTAGTCAGGTAAAACATTATCTGTTTATCGGCCATTCAAAACTCTTCTTTTGTAAATTTCCTGTTCATAGCTTTTACTCCCTTTTCTATAGGGCCATCTATCTTTTTGTGCCTGATTTGTAGGTGTTCTGTATTGATTCTATATATTAACCCTTTCTCAATCATAAGGGTTCCTAGTATCTTCTTTCCATCTGTGCCTTATGTTTTATTTTTTATGGTGTCACTTACTCTTCAGAACAGCATCATTCCAAATACATTCTATGTATTTGGATAAACCAGTTAAACTCTCAAAGTCTCAATTTAATAATTTATAAAAGGAGGGCAATAATGCCTTCTTTGCAAGAGTTTTGTGAATAAAAATAAGAAGGTAACAAAGGTAATATTCAAAAACTAAGGGCAATATTCAATAACTAAGCAGTTTTCTTCCTGTGGCCTCACCCTCAAACAGAAGGGGAAACGAGCCCACTATTATGCAAATATCTTCAGTGAGCTATGATGTGTCGAAAAAAAAATTATGTGGATACTTAAACAGAATGATGAGTTGACTGGATTATAGAACTCACTCGATAAATATTTATTGAACCCTTTCCAAATGCCAGCAATAGAATCAGATTGAAATGTAAAACAGATCAAGGCTTGTCTACTGGGAGAGAGAGACAACAAGCAAAAGAAGTATTATTTACTACAGTGTTAAGATGACTAACACTAACCAGGTGTAAGGGGACCACAAACATAGTGGTGTCCGGAGAAGTCCCATCCTGGAAGCTATTGGAGAAGACATGCAGAAGAATTGAGGAAAGGAGCCCATGTGAAGGAAGTATGTGCAAAGACCTTGAGGCTCTAGCATCATTGTCAATGAAGGAGAACAAGGACCATGTGAGGGAAGCAAATCATAAAAGAAAGAGTGATCGAAGAAGGACCTGATAATGACCTTGGAGGTCATGGTAAAAATTTTGAGTTGTGTTTTAAGTGTGATGGAATGTTCCTGGACAGTTTTGAGCAGAGGAATGACATTATAAATTATGTTTTTAAAGAATCCATCCAACTATAGGATGAAGAAAAGGCTGAAGTATAGGAGAAATAGGGAGACCATAGGAGGATTTCCTTGCTGTCTTTATAAAGTTATTCTGATCATTTCCCAGGATTCATAAAAATAAGGTACTCTGAACTGAAATCTCAAATGCAGCAAATGGTATTATTTCTATTTACTATTATTAGACAATCCAGAACCCCACAAAAGGTGAAAGGAATTAAGTACAAATTGCCAGTTATAAAAACAGTCACGAGGATGTAAAGTACAGCAGAGGGAATATAGTCAATAACATTGTAACAACTGTATGGTGCGAGATGGGTGCTAGACTTATCGGGGTGATGATCACTTCAAAAGTTATATAAAGGTCTAAACACAGGTTGTACTCCTGAAACTAATATAATATTATATGTCCATTGTAATTGAAAAAATACGTATTTAAAAAGGGGAGAAAAAGTAGTGGCAAAAACAAGTGAAGAAACAACAGCACTGAATTTTGGCCAGATCGTGCATCTTCCTTTGACTCAAAGAAATCAAGGCCTAGTTAGGACAGTTACTATCTGTGGATTTAAAAGTGCCAAATGGCTTGGGTAAAAGCAGTAGTTTCCCCTACGATTATTTTTGAGCATTATTACTTGGTGACACGGAGAGGTCATATCTAACTTTCCCTCTCAAGATATGCTGCCTATCTGATAATGAATTTTCCCAATACTGTCTCACTCTCCAAGGTGTTCTAATTGATTTTTCTCCCTGTTGTTTAGACTCTAAAGCTATTTAATTAATGGGTTTCTTTTACACAAATAGAAAAACTCAGCATGACCAAAGTCAAAGTGGTCAACCGCTCAGCGCGTCCCTGCCTCCCAGCTGTAACACCTTATTAGGTCGGACTCTCTCTGGCCTGCCTGCCAGTCCACAGTCGCTTCACATTGTGTTCTTCAAAAAGTTTCTGCTTCTGCATTGAAATCATCAGTTTGATTTGTTAAGAAATGACTCCTTAGAGCAGACCTTCCCAAACCTTGATGTGAAAATGAATTACCTAGAGCTCCTATTAAAATGCAGATGTAGAACTGGGGCAGGAGCCCAGGACTGTGCATTTCCCAGGTGATGCTGATGCTGGTGATCTGAGTAGCACAACAGAGTAGCAAGGTCCTAGGCTGAAGGCAATCACAGCTTTAAACGTTATTAAAACATAAGTATATATTTTCTTACATGTAAAATGTTATACATATGTATATATTATATATAATAAATGTGTATATATGTATATATGCACACACTTGGCGTATATTTAGAATGGTTACTACTTGTGGATAAAGAAGTACCAAATGACTTAGGTAGAAAGCAGTGCCATGATTTTTGTTTTAGAGCATCATTATTTGGTGGCAGGGAGGGGTCAACTCTAAACTTTCAAGCTGAAAATTTGAAAACACATCTAAGCATGGTATGCATAATAACAATTTACCACCTGGCATCAATAACATAAATAGCTATATTTCCCCTACCAAATTAGATCTTTTTAGAAAAGGGGTTATTTATTTTTTGTCTTCGTTGGACTTTCTTCAAGGCCAATAGCTCACAATGCTGAATGTCTAAAACCCTCAGCCCTGGTTCTCAAAGTATACTCCCAGGACCAGAAGCATCAGAATCACCTGGAAACTTTTTAAAATTCCAAATTTCGGGCCCCACCCCAAACCTACTGAATCAGAAATGCTACGCATAAGGCCCAGCTATCCGTATTTGAAGAAACCCTCAAAGTGATTCTGAATTTTGAGAACTACTACTCTATAAGACTAGTTGCTTTATGTCCATTTCTAAATAAATAATGTTCGTATGATTTTCTTAAAAGCATAGAAATGATTTAAAAAAATGACAACTCCCATAAACTATATCTTAATAGTGCTTTGCACATATAAATGAATTAATATAAACCT
This sequence comes from Pteropus alecto, assembly GCF_000325575.1. NCBI lineage: Eukaryota > Metazoa > Chordata > Mammalia > Chiroptera > Pteropodidae > Pteropus > Pteropus alecto. Next base: position 918,037 of record NW_006435837.1, on the reverse strand, counting down.
GGCAAAAGGGGGAAGATTAGTATAATTTTCCCCACAATTTACAATAGACCTTCCTTCTTTGCTAATGCAACTATTAGCTATTCATTGCATGAAGGAGGAAACCCAAAATGTGACACAGACATTAACATTTAAAAGTTTAGGCAATTCATAGCAAGTAGTAAGCTCTCCAGAGCCCAGCTTGATATTGCTTTGAGGGCCACTTCTCAATTTCTTATTCAAAGAATATCTAAGCATTGTTCCTTTCTCATCTCAAAGTTTATTCCCCCTGGGAAGAATCCATTTGAACCATCCCTTCTATATAATTGACTATTTATATGCAGCTATTACTAGCGAACTTTACCCTCTTGAGGGCCATTAACCATGCCTGTGCCTGATGCTGGGATACTTTTATGATGAAATGTCACCAGGAGATGAGAATCTAACTATGGAAAAACTCCAGGCTGGCTTTCTTAAACCTCCAGTGGAAATATGCTATCAAGTGCCACACATAGGTCCACTTCAGTCTTGGGCCCTACTAGAAAATAATATTCCTCAGAAATAACTGGTAAATTCTAAATAATTTCGAAGTGAGAGAGTTCCCCCTGAGTTTCCAACATCACATTTACTACTGGCAGTGGCCCTGGAAGTAGCTAGAAATAGTTTTATGCCATTATTTAGGATTAGAATCTTTAACATTTCAACATCAAGTACATTTCATAAATCACAAATGTCTCTGCGCTGCATTTTAATCTCGGCTTTTTGGAAAAACCATATTTCATATCCTAATTTTGCTCACCTTTTACATTATATGTTTTTAAAATTTTTAACCAATATGTAACTACTCATCCTAAAAACCATTTTTAGTCTCCTGAGAAATGATGTACTAAATAACCTAACAAAAGGGATAAATTAATCTAATAGCTTTTATAAGAACCTGATATTAATAAAGAATTTAAACAAAATTCATAAACTTGTGATCGTTAATTTTATGTGTTAACTTAGCTGTGCCACGGTGCCCAAATATTTGGTCAAACAATATTCTGGATATTTCTGTGAAAATAATTTTTGAATGAAATTGACATTTAAATTGATGTACTTTGGGGGAAAAAAACAGATTACATGCCATAATGTGAGTGGGCCTCATCCAGTAAATTGAAGGCCATAATAGAATAAAACTGAATCTCACTCAAGCAAGAAGAAATTCTGCCAGTGCAATTCCTTTGGATTCAACTGCAACTCTTCCCTGGGTCTCCAGCCTGCTGGCCGTCCCCATCAGATTTCAGATTCTCCAAGTCTCCACAGTTGTGTGAGTCCATCCCTTAAAACCAATCTCAAACTCAAACTCAAACTCAAACTCAAACTCAAACTCAAACTAACTAACTAACTAACTAACTAACTCTCTCTCTCTCTCTCTCTCTCTCTCTCTCTCTCTCTCTCTCTCACACACACACACACACACACACACACACACACACACACACTCTTACCAGGTATATACATATATATGTATGTATATAAAATCAATGCTGGATACTATATATATAATGTATGTGTGCATATATGATATTAGCAGGAAATTGTATGTACAACCTTGCCTTTTAGAATTTAATGAAAACCAGTCTGAAAAGTTTATCTCATAGAATTCCAACAGTAAAAATATTTCTTTTCAAGCAGCCACTGTAGTGTTTATTTACTGATCCAGGGGCAATGCCCCTTCCACAGAGAAATTCTTCCTGGGAAAAGAAATAGTCCTTTAAAAATAAGACAGGCCCTTATCTGTCTGGCATATAACTCAACACAGGACGGTCTGAAGAGAGGGAGATGAACACACGAAATGGATCTGTGAGGATCAACCCCGCCCTTCAGTGTGATGATACTTAATCTCTTGGTTTAGTATCTACGCCACTAATAAGTTCCTCCTTCTTCCTTGGCAATAATAAAACCATGGCCATCAGTTCACTTGAGACTTTGCCCCAGCTGTAGAAGATGGGAAAGAAGAATTTTATCTCCTTGACACACTTTTTTTTTTTTTAAACACAGTGAAAAAAGGGTTTCAATACTGCACATCATAATTCATGTACTAAAACTGGGATTCGGGGAAAACATCTGAAAAGAGTTTGCAATCTGGATTATCTCTTATCATTTTGGATTTTCTTCAGCTATGTTTAGGGAGTTCCATGTACTAAAAATATCATAAATATTCGGTAATAAGTCTGCAAGGAGAGCAGAGAAAAATATATAATATCCTGTCCCTGAAAATTTCAAATTAGAGAACCAGTGTACTGCTTTCATCCTGGGTAGCAGTTTCAAGAGCTGAGTCTCAATTAAAAAGTTAACTGTCCCCAAAATTGGTAAAATATCCCTTCTCTCAGAAAAGTTCAGGCTTTTGCTTATAACTGAAAATACATGGGCTTTGATTTTGTTACTCCAAATTTGTGCTAGAATACATTGATCATTATGTACAATCTCAGGTCAGATCCCTAATAAAATTTCAAGTCCTGTCTTGGACTACACAAAAGAAGAAGTAGAGGAATCATCAAAGAGTTCAGAAATAAGAATGGCAACGATGGAACAGCGTTGCAAATAGGATCTTTACAGAGAAACGAAACTGAAAAACTAAGGCAATAACCAACTTCGAATGCTAAAAAATGATGATGAGCAACTAAGGAATAGTGATGCCATTTGAAATGTGGACCACGCAAAACAGCAGTATAAAACTGTAGACAAATGGATCAAGTTAGACACAAAAAGAATTTTCCTTCCAAAATAAAAATTAAGAAACATTAACATAAATTGTAGATGATGAAAGTTTTTCTACAGATTCATTGACACATTCATCCAGCAAACCTGCCCCCACCACCTGTTACCCCTCTTTACTAATCTCTACACCTCCTTCCCTGTTGCTCACTCTGCTCTTGTCATACCAGCATCCTTGCTCTGCCTTAAACTTGCACACATATTTCTACTTTAGGCCTCTGCACCTGCTGTTCCCTCTGCCTGCAAGCCTCTTTCTGCAAGGAGACACTTGGGTCATTTCTTCTGCTCCCTCGGGTCTTTACTCTGAAACCATCCTCTCAGTGGAGCCTTCCCTGGCCACCCTGCTTTTCAAGAGGTTCTATTATCCTTCTCTGATTTATGTATCTTCCTTAGCAAGCACTGGCTCCCTCTCTCCCCACCTCTCCCTACCTCTCTCCCTCTCTGTCTGCTAGCTTTGAGGAAACAAATTTCCATGTTGCAGAGGCCCTTAGTCCAACAGTGCACAAGGAACAGAATCCTGCTAACGACCTCAGATACTTGGAGGGGGATCCTTCTCCAGTTGGGACTTAAGATTACAAATGCTTTTCTTTCCCTGTATTCAGGAATGTGTCGACATCCTCGCAAACACAGAGTCAGACCTTGGGAAAAATCTGCCCATCTTTTAGGTTAAACAGACATTTCAAGTGTTAGTAGCTGGATTTGGACTCCCTACCATGTGACTAGTATGTGATAGCCTTTTTGCATGATGACTTAAGCTTCTTTGGTCTTCAGTTGTAACAAGGAAGGAGGAGAGCGACTGAAGTATTTTTTTTTTAATCTTGCTATCAGCAAATAAATTAATAGATCTACAGGCTCTAAAAAAGCTCAAAAAATTCATGCAGAAGGTCGTTATAGTAATTCTTAAAAGATATTATCTTTCCTTCATGAAGATTTTTTTCTTCTCAGTTGCACAGAGAGAAAAAAAAACAGGAAGTGAACAGAGAAGGTACACTTTACCCCAAAAGACAGTATCCAAAACACAGCTCGTGGTTGGTTAGTAAGGTTAGCATTTTATTATTTTTCTTCATTTCGAATTAGGACTCTTACAGCAGAAACTCAACATCAACTTAAAAATAACCAGGATGATCTAATGTCAATAGGTAAATGGTGGTGTGTGGGGCAGGCAGGACAGAAACACCTGTAACTATAATTCCGGGGCTGCTCCACAGTGTTATGTTCTTATGTCCCCTGTCCAAGGTGACATATATAATTGAATCATTATGTAAACAGAGCCTGGAGAGATTAATGGAAAATAAGTACTGCCTTGTTCATATGACAATTTTTTTTTCCGGTTGAATTTAAAGGCTTTTATTTCCATAGTTTCACTATTCTGAATGTCTTAGAAGATTGATCATCAACTTCCTGCTAGGTCAGACTCTACTGCCCATGCCTAACCCTGACATTCAATTGCAGGTTCCTTTTCTGGTCTCCACTCTGAATTACTCTTACCCGGAAACAGTTATAAACACAGTGTCCAGGAAGGTCCTACCTTTCCAGAAAAAAAAAACATGACATTTCTTTGAATAGCTGACTGTAATACTTATAATGATTTCCCTGAAAGATGAGGGCAAAGGTGATAAACAGTGAATTAAGATACAGAATAAAGAAAAAGGTTATGGTACTTTGCATGCGTGAGAAGTTACACATTTGGTGGTCTACACACTTGACCACAAATCAGAATATTTGAGTTCTAGTGCAAACTCTGCTATTGACTATGTGATCCCAAGTATATAATTTCCCTTCCCTTGCCCATCATTCATCTTGAAATTGAAAGTAACTACACCAATCTTTTTATTTTGATGAGGAAATTCACTACTTCATGAATAGTGGCAATTTCAAGTATAGAGCTTAGGTTTCTCGGTTTCCACATTTTTAGTTTTTAGTTATATAAGGTTCATACATACTGATTTAAGGACATATGTGCTTTGTAACAATCAAAGTTATCAAAATTATTAAGCTGAAGAGTGATGGCTTATATTTGTCAATATATTCATTACTATACAAGTGATCATGTGTATGATTTTATGAAAATAATTTTACATATATATATTAAGTGTGTGTATTCATCATACAGATAAGAAAAGCTAAGAGTCATTTGTAAAATAAGTGTTTCAACATAAATGTTTTCTGAAAGAGATGCTCCAGAAATCCTATGAGGCATCTCTGATGCACAGGGTTCCATGGCTGTTGGAAGTAACTGATTTTTTACATTCTATGCAGAGTTCTGCACAGCAATAGTACATGTGTTGACACACCCATGTGCAAAGTGAAAAGCAGAAAACTGGTTACAGTTGACCAACCCATAGGTGCCTCAGCCCCAAGCCAATCCTTCCTCTGTTGCTTAGTCCTGTCCTTGTCCTTCTTTCACAACTGTAATCTGGGTATTGAAATATTTTTGGCCATGTTCTCTTCTTTGGGACTCTGATGTTGCAGTTCTTCCCGAGGAGCTATTTTCAGAGTCTGTTCTGTTACACTGGATTGTCATACAATTTTTTTTGGTTCAAAGCTTATCAACATTCATTCTTATAAATTCCTCTCTTGTCTAATGCCCATTTTCATCATGCAATCTTGAGCAAAGGAGGTTAGGAAAAAATTTAGGGTACCATTTTATAATAAAGTTTTCTATATGAAAAATAGAAATTTTAAAAAGAATGAAATAAAAGCCACCTATTCTCTATCAGTTAGAGATGAAAACTTTAATGTATATAATTCCAGGGATTTTTTATACCTTTATAACACTTTATATAAACTAGGAATAATATAGTAGAAACATGAAAAACCTAATTTTTTCATTTAATATATGATATTAATATCTTTCCATTTAATAAATATTGATCTACAATTTTATTATCAACCGATGACTATAATTCCATATAAATGAAGTATATGTTATTTTAGAGTAATGATGGCTTTATTTTTACCAAAACACATATATTTCACTATCATTTTTTAAAAATCAAGCAATACTTTAAAAAGCAATTAAACTAAAATGTCATCAACTAGATATCTAGTGTTATTATTTTATGAGCATCTCCTTGTGTATACACACTGATACAAAGAGAGAAATAATAAGGAGATGATAGATTGATATAGATAAATAATCAAAAATCACTTTAACAATGGATTTGAATATATACAAGCTACTTTTTTGAAATACTAAATTTAATTCCACTAATATGTAACAGAACAAAAGTGAAACTCGAGGAAATACTATAACTGTTCCTTTGTTACAAAAATACTTGTTTTTAAAGACCCATCTAAGGCAGTGATTCTCAAATAGGAGAAATTTTGTCATCTAGGGGACTTTTGGCAGTGTCCGATGATATTTTTGGATGTCACAACTGGGTGCTACTGGCATCTAGTGGGAAGAGGCCAAGGATGCTGCTAAACAGTCTACAACGTACAAGACAGCCCCCACAACAACAAAATCATCCAACCCAAAATGCCAATAATGTCAAAGTTGAGAATATTAAGGAAAACATTTAGAAAACATTTATATATTGCAGTCATTTCTTTTTTTAAAAGTACCTCCTTCGGTTTTAGACATGACCAGACGCTATGGAAGTGTTGTGGTGATCACACTTAAACTTCTTTCTCCCCACTGCCCATAAGCATTGCATCTGCAGTCATAATTCCTCAGATGTTTAATCTAGCTCTTGGTTATTACTGTGGAGACTTTTTCTTAATAATTTTTATTTTTCAATTACAGTTGACATTCAATATTATATTATATTAGTTTCAGCTATACAGCATAGTGGTTAGACATTTATATAATTTACAAAGTGATCCCTCCAACTAATCTAGTACCCACCTGGCACTCACTATACTTAGTTTATTACAATATCATTGACTATATTCCCTGTACTGTTCTTTATATCTCCATGACTAATTTGTAACTACCAACTTGTACCTCTTTTATTTTTACTTTTACGAACTTCTCAAGTTCTTGCCAGTCTGGGAGTATCTGCCATGGCTTTTTTTTTTTTAATAACTACCTGGCTGTGTATAATATTCTTGGGTCCCACTTTCTTTTCCATTGGAACTTGTAGGACTCTCACTATTGTCTTATGGGATTAAATGTTACTATGAAGGATTTTGAGACTTCCCTGACTTTTTTCTCCTTGTATATCAATCATTCAGATTGTTTTCTAAACTTTGCACTGTTCCTTGAAAAATAAGACTTGTAATGTACTTGCCCTTGAATATAAGAGCATATAGTCACAAAGATTTTCTTCTTGATTTTTCCCAGTGTTGCTTATTTATCCCCTTACTGTGTTTTCCCCCCAAACTGAGTGGTATTATGAGGAATTCTCAGGATTTTATTGAATCCTCCTTTGCTAAGTGTTATTTTCTGCTATAATAAGACATAGAATTATTTTTCTGCCACTTTTCAAGTTGATGACATAAGCTTGTCTCATTTTCCCTGTATAGTTTCTGCTTATTTATTTTGGACCCTTTTTTGGAAAAATAATCTACTTTTTCGGTTTAGTTACTCAGTCTACAGGAGAGGAATTTTCTGGAACCTTGCCTCCTTTAGCCACTGTCTCACAGTCCTCTTTGTGTATCTTTATTTTATTTAGTTTCTATTACTTTGAGCTTTCATTTGTTTTGTGTACTATGATACTTAGATATTACAATCAAACACACTTCCGAATTTATCTTTTTATAATACTTAGAGGCTATATGGAGGTAATCATATCTATTAAGGTAAATAACTACCCAGGGCCCAATGAAGAGCAATATGGAGGGCACACACTGACTCTGAACCTCCCTAGTGTAACAGTCAAAGTATAAATACATGGAAAGTTTCATATTTTATGTTAACGGTGTGGTTACATCACCTGCAAAGTTAAAGTGTTCAAATGTATCTTGTTATAATGCCAGACTTCA
>NW_006435837.1:909541-910348 GCF_000325575.1 Pteropus alecto | reverse complement strand
GAGGATAATTTCAAAGCCTAGAGGTAGGATTTCCAGATTTCTGGCCACTTTTCTGAGTGGACAGATCATGGTCTCTCCTCACCCCCAAGTGCTGGACACCCTTTCATCACCCTCTAGGTCCACTCTAAACCAACATCTTTAAAGCTGAGTAAGTGATTTGTGCCCAAATTCAAGTGAGTTTAATCATGTATCAATCAAGTCATCTTGTTTGTTTTAGGTATAATGCCTTCAAACTCAAAAGCAAAGGGAAGTCACCTCAACCCCCTAAGGAAAGCATTTTCTTTCTTAAAGTATAAATTCGGCCATAGAAAATACCTACAAAGAGGCATTAATTTTGGAAAATGTTGGGTCTGAGGCAGAAAAAAAAATGCAGGGGAACTACCTTTCTGAAGTTATCCAAAACTTGTGAGTACATCAGCCTTCATCAAGACTCCAGGTTCTGGATGCATCTGAACTTCAGAAAGTATGTAACTGCCCAGTGTAAGTTTGCTATACTATGTCTTTTAAAATTTTTTTCATATAAAACTATATTTATACTGTGAAAGATATGAGTAGATGGCAGTGGTATACTGGTAAATGTTTAATGATTGGCTCCCTTGGAATAGAGTGGGGAAAGCCATGATTTCTAATTTTTGCAGTGGTGCAAACACTACCACCACAGCTAATTTCAAGCTACCAACATGATGTCACAGACACAGCATTGAGAATAGATGTGTCACAATCAGCTTCTCTCAAGGTGGTGGGAACCAATTTCAGCACACCACTGGTAGATAGCTTAAAATATAATACTGCAATAACTTCAACAAT
>NW_006435837.1:905753-909515 GCF_000325575.1 Pteropus alecto | reverse complement strand
CCCCGCCAACACTGCCATGCAATTCTTCCCTGTTCTAAAGGAGGCAATGTTGGAAGCTAAAGTAAACAAAGAAAAATCATTTTCTATTCCCAAATGACTCTGAAATAATTCCATCTATTCAAAGCCGACAAATATTTAAAACCCAAAAAATAGCAGTTTTGCCCTTTAGAATTCCTTTTCTACAAAATCCTTCAGGTACCAGGATGATTAGTGACATCAAAATGTAAACTCTTATTGTAACTTTTAACTTCTGGAATTACAGTTATTAATGTGGATTATACAAGTACCTTTTATAAGTTAAGGCAAAGCCCACATACAATTAAACCCGAACCACTGTAATAATAACAGTTACTACTCAAAGGTTATTTCATACACTGTTCAATGACAACTGCAGCTGTGCCACTATTTAAAGTGTAGCTGTGAGATTAATATAATGTATTATGAAAAAAAAATGCTATGTGCAACTCCTGGAGGTGAAGAAATCTGAGTGAGTGATGGAGGAAAAGAGAAAGCATGAGCAGAGAAGAGTCTAAATGAGAACTTTAGCTATTTTAACAAATTTGGGAAGAATCTGTAAAGTCCATTTAACTGGCCGCATCTCCAATTTCAATGAATACTCCCATCTTCTTTTATTCCTCAACTGAAACTTATCATATGCCTCAGTTCCTCAGAATTCTAGGTTCTTCCTAACAGTTTCCAACTGTTTAACTGATAAATGTGTCAACTTTGAGGTAATAATGTCTAATGGGAAAATTAAGTATCCCTCCCAGGAATAAAAGAGTATCTTTGGAGGATTTCTGAAAACACACTGCTTTCGCCCAATTTTCATTATTTTTATTAAATTTATGAGGATGACATTGGTTAATAAAATTATATTTTTCAAGTGCACAATTCAATAATACGTCATATGTATACTGCATTATGTGTTCAGTAAAGTTAAATTTCTTTCCATCACCATATATTTGACTTCTTTTACACCCAATCTTTAAATGACATAGCTTATATAGAAAATAAAACTGTTTGCATAGCACCTGAGATAAGTGGTCAAGGCATCTAGCAACTCTGGGTGACCAGATGGGCTTCCATTTGGTCTAGGCTAGGCCCAGTAATGCTGAATGCTGACAGAATGAATATCTCAGTACAACTTAATCTCATTTACTGCACACCAGTGTCCCACATTACATTGGTTAGGAAACTAACTTAACCCAAATGAAAAGATCTTGTTGCAAGTTGAGTTCCCTAGTAATTACCTTCTGAGATGAAGTTTAGCATGCAGGGCATTAATTAAGGAGTGCCCTTGGTACTAACATTTGAGGAAGGGAGGGAAGGAAGCAGGAGTGGGCAAAAAGAGAAGTCAAGCTACAGTCGAGGCCCAATAGTAGCCTCGGCCAAACCCATGCTGAGCTCTGAAGCTATACTTTCTCCATAAAGTGGTCGTGAGGTAGGCCAAGATGGCCATGCCTTTTTGCTCCCATATCAATCAGTCAATGGATATAAGCCACCTCATGAAGGGGTGTGACTTCAGATAATACTGCCCTCCACAACTGTGGTAATCTCTGAAGGGGCTGAAATTGAAGGCTATTTGTGGCAGCCCTCCTAGCAACCAAGATAACAAATGTTTTAGTGAAGAGAGATCTGGGAAGCACATCACAAAGCCTAATGCGGATCTTCAAAAACTAGATTTCTTAAACATTGGTCGGCCTCAGCACCATTCACTTGCAACACACTCCTGTTCAGAGCATCTCTTGGTAGACAGTATGGAGGGAGGGACGGGGGAAAAGACACTTCCATGACCCTGAAGGCATATCTGCCTCTCACACCAACATGAAATCCATGAAGGTCTATTCCCGAGGGACGAGTCCATTCAACTGCACTCACATTTTCTTAAAAAGATACTGCATCAGACACCCATTCTTATTTGGCCTAACCACTGCCCCAGCTTTACATATAGATGTCTAGCTCACCTGCCTTATTCAAAACTGGGGCGGATTTCCACCAATGGAGTACTGAGTTACCACCTAAAACAGGGTCTACCATGAAGGGTTTGCTTTTTTCTTTCCGGTCTGACTCTGAAAATGCCAATACTTCCTGAGTGGCACTATATTTATGGCCAGTTGTTATTTAAGCTCAGTGATATTCATTTATCAAATTGCTTTATCAGGATTGTAGAGGATACCCAAGGCACAATATGAAATGATCAGATAAAAGGAATAACCATATGGAGTGAGGGAAACGAGAACAGAGGAGCGGAGTTGGCCAAATAAAAACTGTTCCACTTTCCAAATTTTGCTTGCATTTGGCCCTTCATGCATTGCTTCTTTGACAGTCCTGGGAGTAGGGCCATAGGGTATTTTCACCCAATACCTGGTAGGAAATGGAGAATGTGTTCACTAATTCTTAAAATAACAGTAAAAGAACATAACAAACAAAATCTTAACATGACCTTGTGGAAATGCAAACATAAACATAGTTTTAAAAATAAAACATAGTTCAATGCTAACATAACTGACTTTTAAAGAAGGTCAATTTGATAGAAAAAAAATCAATTGTGAAGATATGCATACATTTGCATATGTTATTCCCTTCACCTGAAACACTCCTCTTGCTTCCACACCTTAAAAGCATACCTACCCCTTCAAGTCTAAGTTTATTTTCTTCTCTATCTAGCATGAGTCATAGTGTATCATCATCCATAAACATGAGAATAATATCCCCTACCTCACAGAGATCGTTTAGGTAATAAAGGAAACAGTATATGTGATCACAACTAGTACTGTGCTTGAAACTAGTACTAGCATTTAATGAATGTTTATTTCATGTTCTTCCCTTAGCACAGACCTGGCTTGCTTGGATGGTTTATCACAACTATTTTTCTGTAAAAAAAACCCAGCTAACATAAATGATCTATCAGCCTGTTCTCTAACTGTCAAAAATCTGGACTGTCAGCATATACTGATGTGATAACTCAAAAAATATTTTCTCAATTTTCTGGACCTTTGCATAAAAATAACATTGGGCCTAGCCATGACCAATTCAGATATAAAAATTCATACAATTATCATCATCATCATCATCATCAAATTCATCTAGTTTCAGGCCCCAGTTACAAATAATGGCTATACTAGAGTCCTGTTCTACGTTCTACATTCCCACGTTGTAATTCAAGGTTAATTTTTGTGCTTTAAAAATTTTTTTTTTATTTTTAAATTACAGTTAACATACAATATTATATTAATTTCATGTATGAAACATAGTGACTAGACATCTGTATAACTTACAAAGTGATCACTCTGATAAATTGAGAACCCATCTGATACCATGCATAGTTATCACAATATTGTTGGCTATATTCCCTACGCTGTACTTGACTATTTTGTAACTACCAATTTGTACTTCTTAAATATTTTATCAGATTGAATTCCTTGCATGCACCCTCTTAGACAGCTTTGAGTACCCCCATTTGACATGTAAGAGAACAAAGGCCCAGAGAGGTGAATTAGCATGGCAGGTAAAATCCGAGTAGGTATTAAAAACTCAGTTTAGATATACTATAATATCTATGTTCTTATTACTATGCTGCCTATATTGCATGTGCTTCTCATTTCCCTCGGGTAGTCCTGAGAGAAGGAAATGTGTATAATACCCCTTTCTTGTACTTCTCTGTACCCACTCCACATCATCTCGAATAACAAGGAGCACAGAACATCATGCATATGTTTGAGGAAAACAAGGAGGAAAACATGAGATAGGGATCAATGCGTA
>NW_006435837.1:881811-905722 GCF_000325575.1 Pteropus alecto | reverse complement strand
AAAAACATAACAGAAGGATACATAGTTCATAAAAAGATTAAGAACACTATTGCATCAGTTTTACTCCATTTCTACGTGCTGGTGCCAATTTGTGACTTAGTTAAGACTTTGGCTTTCTTACACAGTAATACAGAAAGCAAGTGATTGGGAAAATCGATTAAGAGTGGGAGTTATCAATGGCATGAAGACACTTAACAGATACATATCTGCTTCCCTTTTATTAAAATAAATTGAAATGATTTATCTTCAAATGATAACAATACAAATGGAAACACTTGGCAGTTCCCTTGAATATATAATGAAGGATTACCCTCACACCCACATTTATATCCTGTAGTGAGCATAACACTGAGAGAAGGCCAGGAAAGTGACAATTCCTTAATTAGTTAGCGCTCAGGAACAAATTGGGGAAACTTGCTCTGGAATCTGTAGGGAGGGAGGAGATGGTAGATTGGTTTCTCTCTCTTCTCTATTATATGTTTCACAAAGTATGCATTTTTATTTCATTGTTAAAGATGTACAAACCCAAAGAAGTAAGATTCACTAAATACCATGCTAAAAACCAAATGAAGGCTTTTGCTTCATTTAGTACCTGAATCAACACTACTTTACCTATCAAGGCAGAGCTGAAACTTCCTTTTACCAATTTTTCTTGTGATAAGAGAAGAGAAATTAGAACCAACTACTAAATTTTATTCATTAGTGCCCCTGATAGGCAGCCTATATGGAAAAAATATTTTATGCAATTTTCCTGAAAATGTTACCCTGTAAGCAGTTGCACCCTCCTTCTAGAGTTATGACTCAAATTATTTATTGAATTACATCAAAATGCCATAAAGAATTTAGTTATGATAGCTGTATGCAATAATTACATGCTACATTGCCTCCATTGGAAACCATGGTAACCAATCAGTTACTGTTTCAGTCTGCTGCCAGAGCTGAGAGTGGCACAAAGGAGAAATAAGGTACTCTAGTCATCATCACATGCATTCAATCTTGAGATAACTGCAGAGGGGCTATTTATTTATAATTAAGCTAACACAGTGTTTTAATAATAGCCACAATTTCCTCTGGGATTGATTTGTGCATGGAATTATAAAAAGGGGGAAAGGGAGGGTGGGAATAAGAGAGAGGAAAGGAAGAAGGGGAGTTGGGAGAGACACTAGTGATATAGACATTTTTATTATTTTTAATCTGATAAAGGGTAGTCTTTTTAAAAAACTTCTATTAAAATATAGCTAACATACAATATTACATTAGCTTCAGTTGTACATCACAGTTATTCAACATTACTATACCTAAAGAAGTGATCACCACGATAAGTCCAGCAACCATCTGACACTGTACAACGCTATCACAATATTGACTATATTCCTTGTGCTGCACATTACATCTCCGTGACTTATTTCAAAACTGAAAATTAAATAGTAATTTTGTTTTACAGGAAGATAAAGAACAAAAATATTTTCTTAGACACCTGTAAAGTGATAGTCAACCATGGCCTTGATTTTTTAGAATGGACAGGACTTGGAGAATATCCCCTCTAATCTCTTACTTGGGAATTCTTCTCTGAATCTTCCCTGATGAATCATTAAGCCTCCACTGGAAATATTATGTGACAGGAGGCTTATGATCCATTTCATTGTTGAATGTTGTCATTGGTAGGAAGGTCCTCCAAATGCCACGAATCAAAATCTACCTCTGGACTGCTGGCCCTTTCATCGTCCTCATGTTGCCCCAATTGGGACTGCCCTACACCACGCCAGGCTCGTTCCTTTCTCAGAGCCTTTGCGTTTACTCTTTCTTCTATCTCGAATGCTTTTCTACTAGCTCTTCATATGGCAACTCCATCCTGTCACTCAGGATTTAGATCAAATGTCATCTCCTCAGAGAGATCTTCCCTGACCAACTGACATCTCAAACTAAACTAGCTTTCTCCAAGCCTCTATTACCTGGAGAGCACTCACCGCTTTCTGAAATAAATAGCGGCATTTGTTTATTTATGTGCATATTACCTGTCCATGTAATAAATTGTGTACCATGTAATGACTGGCTTGTTACTTCCTTTAGGACAGCCACCTTGTCTTTATTATTCACAACAGTAATCTTAACACTTTCCTCCCAAGACAAATAAAAGGCAGAATATTTCTGCCCTTGGTCTTATACTACTCAATATTTTAATGACATGTATATTTCAATGACATATACATAGTAGGTGCTCAATACATACTTGATAAATGAGAAAAAATAGAAAAGATAAATCAATGAAATTTTAAGTCTTTTTTCCTAGTGACATCCCCCCCACCAAAAAAAAAAAAAATACTTGAAGCAAATCATCCTATCTCATTTGGGACTCCTCTCAAAGCCATACATTCATGATTTCTTCAATTCTTCTTTGGACCTGTTTTCAATATCTGTCATCATTTATTATGTTTCTTGGACTTGTCAGTTTATTAGTACTCCATCTTAAAATCTGGCATGCAAAAATGAGTAAGAGTTTTCAGGTGTTATCCAACCAGTACAGACATGGTTACTGACCGACATGATAAAAAATTATGCCATCCCATGAGGTCTGCTCAAAACACTGGTCAACCAGCCAACCTCCTGAAACAATGTTACTATCTTGTATCTATAATGGTAACCTGAGGCAGATGTGATGCTCCTCAAATTTACTGTGCCAACACGATACCTCAGAATCTAGTTAAAATGCAAATTCTGACTCAGCAGGTTTGGGGTGAAGCCTGAGATTCCACATTTCTAATAAGCTGCTGATCTATGGGCCATGTATTGAGTAGCAAAGCTATACTGAATGCTGGAATAGGAGACCTAATTTGAATTGCAGTTCTAAAATTTAATAGCAGCATACAGATGGACAAATTCATTAGTTTTCTTATCTATAAAGCAGGGGTAAATATTACTGTCTTGGAGAGATGCTGTGTCAAATAAGATACAGAACGTAGTTGATACACAGTAAGGATGTAACAAATATATTTTCCATGAATGAGCTTCTACCAGTGGAAGCTGGAGGCTCATTTTGAGTTTATAGGCAGGAAAAGAACTGGCTTTTTTTTTCAAATAAAAATGGCTTCTAAGCCAAATTTCCTTTCATCCAGCCATTTGTACAGAGTTGATTTGTTTTTGAACCTAAACACAGGACTTAACATTTATAGCTATTAAATTTCATCTTGTTAGCTTTGGCCAGAGTTCCAGCCTGTCAGGAATGTTTTGAATTAGGATTCAGTTACTCAATGTATTAGCTATTGCTCCAAGCTTTATGTCATCTGCAAATTTGATAAGTATGCCTTCTATGTCATTATCCATATCATTAAAATGTTGAGTAGGACAAGACCAAGGGCAGGGATATTATACATTTTATTTGTTTTGAAAGAAGGACTGTACATGGGGTGGGGGAAGGAGTTGGAATTGTGTGACAAACCATGTCTGTATAACTGTCATCCAGCATACATTTCTAGATTTTTTTCTCTACGTAGTTTCCATAAAATATTTTTGTGCAATACTAATTAAATCAAAATACATTACGTCTGTGGAGTTTTATCTTTCCATCTACTACTCAAACTAAACAGTGAAACAAGATTGTTAGTGAACCTATGCTATCTCATAGTAATCACTGTTTTCTCCACTAAGCACTCAGTTGCAATCTATTAACCTATTTTGTAATTTCAACAAGCAATAATTAGTATTATACTCACTGGTAGCATATGTATTCCAGGACTGGAGACTGTTAGACATGTTTTTTCCCAAAATTCTCAAAAACGTTTTATATTTTTTATCATATGCAAATACATTTTCCTATATCCTTGTAGGTAATTCATCTAGTTCCGAAGACAGATTTGTCTAAGGAAGCTGGGCATGCCTTGTTTCTTACATATATTTTTCTTTACGTCCCTCTTAATCACTTTCATTCTATTTGCTACACTTTTAGTACCATCCTCCTCAAAATAAAAAACCTATTTATTGAGACTTGAATAATTCTGGTTGTTTCATTTGTAATCCATCTTTCTTCTAAGAATGCTTTTTAAAAATCTAGACTTGGTAGTCACAGTAGTTTTTGGAGATGGCTCCCTCTCCAGCAGTAGTACACTGTGGATCCCTGTCCCTTCTCAGTTATATTTCAACTCCGCTTTAAAATCACTAGCAATGAGATAAAACCTTTTCCTTTTGGAAAATTCTTTTGGAATAAATAATCGTCTTTTTATTAAAATGTTTCTTCTATTTTGACATTGTAAAACACCACACATTCATATGTAATGAATCAATGAAAACAAACAGGAGTCTTAATTTGAGTTGCCCTGATATGCCATCAAATTAAAACAGACTCGACCATCACTCGCACATATGTACATGCACATGTGCACACATGCACACACACACAAATCCTGGCTCTATCAGATGCTTTGGTTCTTCACTGGTATTCTCACTGTTCCTTCATAGGCCCCTTTTTAACAGCATAAATGCTCTGGGCGACTCTGACCTCTCCTGAAACCTGGGGTCAGCCCTACTTGCAAGTGCTTTTGAGTTACAGGTTCCAAAAACAATTTATGCCAGCCTCAACAGAGAACCAAGGTATCTGACACAATTGGCTTTGTGCTTTGTGCACATACACACACGTGCACCTGCACATGTGTAAGAAGGTTTAGTTAGTTTTGTTTGGATGCAAAGTAGGACAACTCAAATAAACTAAAATTCCTATCTAACTGATATGATTAATAGAAATAACATAATGATACATAGATACAAATAGGGAAAGTATTGTTTTATACTGTGGGCTCAGAGAAGAATGGTGACTAGCCACAGGTCATGTAACTAACAATAAGTGAAGCCTGGATGCCACCTCAGCTTATGGGACTCCAAATATCATGTGGACATGAGACACGAGCACTGACAATGGATCCATAGAGAACTGCAGAAGGGCAAGGGTGCGGGAGAGTTTAGGGTGGTGTAGAGAAGCATATGGAGAAAATGC
The DNA here is from genome assembly GCF_000325575.1 of Pteropus alecto. NCBI lineage: Eukaryota > Metazoa > Chordata > Mammalia > Chiroptera > Pteropodidae > Pteropus > Pteropus alecto. The sequence continues at coordinate 900,738 of NW_006435837.1, read as the reverse complement.
ACTTCATTCTTTTAAAAATATTTATATTCACGTTCACAATATCCCCTCCATTCATAGAATCTCAAAGTTGTCCTGGGTGCTAAAGTTTCCTTCTAACCTGTAGAGACTAGAGGTTTTAAGTAGTTTGAGAAGGAATCGAGCAAATAAGTTTGGATCATACATAAGCAAGCAGCCATGCGGTCAAGAGAAATTCCAATCACATCGTAGGAGTATCCCAGGAAAAACTCCAGAAGTGTTTTTCCCACTGCCTCTACTTCCTACTAATGAAGCTAGGACTGGACACAACAATCTCTTCCTACATGTCTCAGAAGGACCGAATGATTTTATTACCACGCCTATCAAAAGAACTGCCGGGCCATGCATCTGCCTTTCTGCTCTCCAGTGTGCATATAGCCCAGCTCCAAAGGAATATGGGTAATGTAGTCTTTAATATTCCCATCTTTGGGGCACTGGAAGGCAACCAAAAGCAGATAGGGCTGACATTAAAGAAGCAACTCTGTTGTGTGATATATAGCAGAGAACTACTTTCTAGATCTTCATTATCATTTTTAAGAAGTTCAATTCACATCTCATGCAAACTCACAGCACTGCTCCTACATGCACTCCACAAGGAAAGGCTTGATCAAAATCGGTGCCATCTCCAGGTTTTGTTCTCTTCTAACACCATTACAAAGCAATGAATGTTCGGTGTACACATCATCAGTCTTGTGTTTTTCCTACAGCTTATTTCAATAGCAATTAAGGGTTTGAGGTTTTCTGATTGTATTTCTCATGTTTATAAAAATACTGGTGGTGTTGAAAGGACAGATGAAAAGGATCTCTAAGTGGGCAGGGAAAGCAAAGACAAAACTTTCAATTCCATGAAGCATCACACAAACTCTCCTTTATTGCCAGGACAATATGCCGCAGGCTTTAAAAACAATAACTGCATCTTTTCGTTTCTCTCTCAAAAAAAATTATTAGCTCCTATCCTTAAAGAGACAAATTTTCATTTTTTTTCCTATGCTTTCAAGAATTTATTAATCTCAGAAGTCAATTATTCAAAGAAAAAAAGATACCACTGAATAAAAACATGAAGTATATAGATCTGGGAGATAAATGAACAGAGGGAAACTCAAGAGTATTTTAAAGTAATTACTTATTCTTTCCCCAGTATGAAAAGCAAGTTTACAATTCCTGTATTAAAGCCTTGAGGTAACATTAAAACACTGTATTTTTATATGTGCAACTGAAGAACCCATATGTGACTGAATCCTAAAATTACCACCAAAAAGGAGGTTTGTGCTTTAGTGGTCTCCTGTACCTGTACTTGTACCCTAAGATATCTCAGTGAATGGCACCATCCTAAGATCTATTTTTAAAAATGAAAGATATGGGATTTGGGAGCCATAATACCTGTATTGTACTATCCATATGGACCCAGAGTTAGTGGGCACCTCTGGGTAGAGAGCACTTGCTTGCCCTTTAAAGACACACAGAGCTGGCCATCCCTCAGTGAAGAATGGCTTGCCCAATCCACTACCCACTGTTTAAAAGACATTCACTTAAAGTACTATAGGAGTTAAAGCACTATAGAAGAGGTTACTGTATATGCCTGCATAATAGGAAAGTCATTCCACCCCCCGAATTACTTCTCCCTTATATTAGATTCCTTATAAATTTGTAGTACTACATATTGTTCTATTAATTTAATTAGAACAAATTACTATTTGAGAAAGACATATTAGCCTATATCAGTAAGTTTCCAACTTCACTGTACATCAGAATCACCTGCATGGCTTGTTAAAGCCCAGATTGCTGTGCCCTATCCCTAGAGTTTGTGACTTAAGAGGTCTATAGTGGAGCCCAAGAATTTGCATTTAAAACAAACACACAGGTGATGATGTTGCAGCTGGTCTTAGGACCTCATGCTGAGGACTACCACTCTACCAAAGCTAACTTTATCAGCGGTTCTCAACTCTGGTTGCACATTAGAATCACCTGGGGACATTTCAAAAACTAAAATTTGGAGCTTCACCCCAGAAATGTTAAATTATAATATCGGGGAGGGGCCCACCAGCGTGCCCCACTTATAGTTTTGAATTCCTTTCTGGTGATTCTGGGGTGAAGCCAGGGTTGAAAATACCTGTTTCGGATAAGTGCCAATCAATTTTAGCTAAAATAATTCGTTTTGTTTTTTTTTTTAAAGAGGCAAACACATTTGACCTAGAGTCAGTAATTATTCCTGGAGTATGTGACCTTACATTTGCAAATGATGATACATGCTTAATTTGTGGAAATCACTAATATAGGCCTAAAGGAAAGAATGGAAATAAAGAAGTAAAACACTGCTCTAATCGCACAGGAATGGATTTTTACAGCTCGGGTTAAAGTTTCTAGTAGCAGCATCACAGGAATTGGTTCATCTTGAGCAACATAGGTGGAAGATGGTATCTTCTGGAAAACCATGTTAGAGGACCAAAAGGAGTGACTTTAGTGACCATGAAGATAATGATGCTGAAGGTGTAGGCATGGAGTTTGAATAAAATTGTTTGAAATATGTGAGACTACAACAAAGTAGTTATTTCTAAAGTAATTGAGATACATAGATATATATATCTCAAAAGTAGGAGGACAAGTTTGGAAACCTGAGGTAAGCTATACAAATTTTACTTTCAATTAGATATTTAAGCAATTTTAGTGCACATAAAAATAATCTTAAAATACTGTATTTCTACATTTTGAATTTTATTCAACAAATATTTTTACCATAAAAATATATTTTATAATAATACTTGAATATGGGAAGTTCTTTTATATATAATAATTTAATTATTTTAATTAGTTTCAAGTATACAGTACATTGGTTAGACATCTACGTAGTTCATAAAACAATCTCCCCTATTGCTTCCTCCTTCCCCTGGCCCTCCACCTAGCCATCATATTAATGCTGACTGCATTCCCTCTGTTGTGCTCCCCATCCCCATGACCAACTACCAACTACTAATTTGTACTTCTTTAACCCTTCACCCCATTCTCCCAGCCCCCCAACCCTCTCCCCCGTGGCCATCACCAAATTGTCCACTATATTTGTGTGTCCGTTTTTGATTAGTTTGTTCTTTTTGTTCCTTAGATACCGCATTTAAGTGATATTTTATGTAATGTGATTTTAACTATGCATGTGTAACCGCATTAATACATGCAATATTATCAGTAGACACTTGACTCAATCTATATCCCTACAGTTTGTACATTCAAGTTAGTCAGTAGTTTTTATTCTGTCCACTAAGTGATTTGGGTATTATCTCCTGTTCAGGCATATACAGAATTTTTGGCTGAGAGAATCAGTGATGTTTTTGTAGAAGAGCTGGCCTTTGAACTGGGTTTCACACAATAACTAGGTACTCATCAAGTAATTCAAGAGCGGAGAGGCCTTTGAAAAGCAAAGGAAATCACATGAGGGAAGGAATGGTAGTAAGGAAACAAAAGGTGAGCTGAGAGGATGCCAAAGAAAAAAGTTATACACTGCTAAATTATGGAGCCTTTAACATCAAGATAAATTTCACTTTCATTCAGACTTTTCTAAATGATGTCTCCTCCAATATTGGAAACTTGCTTATTGTATTTCACCCCTCTTCAGCCATTACTTTTCTTAAAAGAGATCTTAAACTTTAAAAAATGTCAAAGCTGATTCCAAACGGTGACTTAACACCTGACATATATCAGTGAACAAAACAGATAGAAATTCTGGCCTGTAATGGAATTAAAATCTATAAAACCCTCCAAATTATACAGCAAGACTGTATTAGTTTGTGATTGCTGCCATAACAAATTACCACAAATGCAGTGGCTTAAAACAACTCATTTATTATCTAACTGTTCTGTAGGTTAGAAGTCCAACCCAAGTCTCATCATACTAAAACAAAGGCATTGGCAAGGCTGTGTTCCTTTCTGGAGGATATTTCCTAGCTCGTTATGGTTCTTGGCAGAATTCAGTTCCTTAAACACAGATCCCTACCTCTCAGAATAAGCAATAGGTCACCGAGTTATTCTGCTGCCATCTTTCTCTCTGACTATAGCCAGGGAAGGTTCTTAAATTATAAGGACTCATGTGACCAGAACAGGCCCACATGGATAATCCAGGATAATCTCCTCATCCCAAGGTCCTCAACTTTAAATCACATCTTCGAAGTCCTGTCTGCCATGTAAAGTAACATATTTACAGGTTCTGGAGATTAAAACATGAACATCTTTGAGGGTCCATGATTCTGCCTACCACAAAGGCTATCACAGAATTTTATATTAAATCTAATGAATTTGATTTTTTGCCATTGGACTATATTTCTAGTGAGCCAATATATGCTATAAATTATATTTATTCTAACATTTGTGATAATCCATTCATATCACATAGAACAAATTACACTCTTCTCAGTCCAAACCTGTAGACTTATACCTGATGATTCTCGAGCCAGTCTTAAATAATGCTGGAGTGCTTTGAAAACTCTTACCTAACACTAGAAACAAAAACAAGTCACTTTACCATTAGCCTGACATATCTGAGAGGAACGTTCCATTTTGAACACATACTTTACACTGGGTCCTGCCTAAAAAATAGGTTTCCTACCTTTCATTGACCTGAAGCTTTGTTCCTGACCTTGGCACGTTAGCCCAGGCCATCTGACTGGGCCTCTGCCTTTAGTTTTCTGATCTGTGTGTCAATCTTCTTGCACTAATTAGAGTGTTAGCTGAAAAGCTGACATCTTCCTGGACCTCTGCCAATCCTTCCAACTATGCTTCTGTTCCAGGCACTGGTCAGGTCCTCCTCCAACGGAGATTGACAATGCCCAACCATAACCCAAGACATGCAGCTCCAGGAGTCACTTACTCAAGACACCTGGCGCTATGCCCGAACATTTACTGATGGTAGACACAACCTAAATTGGCCCAAATTTTACAGTATTGTGGCTTGGTCTGCAATCCAAACCCAAACCTATGTGTACTGTTTATCTCCCCTAAAGGCTCTACCATTCACCCATGCTCAAGTTTAAAACTTTGAAGTAATTTTCAATTCCACTCTGCCTTTAGCCCTAACTTTCGATCACCAAATTGTGCTGGTTACCCTCAAACAAAGGATACAGAAGGAAGACTGGGTTACGCAGGGAAAATAATAGTTTCTGTCTTAGAGGAAAGGCCAACAACTTCCAATGCAAGCTTTTCAGAAACTCTTGCCAACAAAGCTCCCCCAGGGAGCTTTCTTCAGAATGGAGAGAGACTTCTGTTGAGATTTCAGTGTTCTAGTTCTAGAAGAAAGACTATTATTAATTTTGGAGTCTTAAAGACGTGGTTCCTTATCCAGGCTCTGCTGGTTACATTGACAATTTTTTCAACTAAGAAATGCAAATAACACCTACATGATGGGGTTGTTGTGAAAATTAAATGAGAAAATGAGTCTGAAGACACTTTGTAAACTGCAGATGTCAGCTGTTATCATTATAATCATCCTACTAATGCCACACTATCTCCACTGCAGCAAATATTACAACTGTTCAGGGCACAGGGTGAGTATTGTAATGCTAATCATTTCAGATTCATTCAGGAGACCATTTACTTTTGTTTTACTATGTTAGCAGAGGTCATTTCATTCTAATCCTGTCCATCAAGTTACATTTTGGACAAGGTTCAGTCTAATCGAACCTGCCAATATTAGGCTTGGCTCTACTTAAAAGATTCATTCAACCACCATCTCTGAAAGCTCAAGCCAACATTTGTGCATATTTGTATCATAAATCATACACTAACAAGATGCCAAAACGGTCGCCTCTTTTATGAATCAGACTCTGATTCCCAAGACTGAATTAGCCTATTCTTTCTCTATTTTCTATCACGTGTTGCCAACACCATTATTGCATTAATAATATGGTATCATAATGGTGTCCTTGACCTTCTTCCCCATGCGACTGTGCGTAGCTCTAGGGTGGAGATTTAGTCTTTGTATTCTCATTCATGGTACACAGTAGGTTACCAAAACATGTTCATTGAAGCAAAGGAGGAAATATAAGAGGCCCTGACTATAAGAAACTTCCTTATAGAGCTACTTTACTCTAGCATATTTTAGGACTTCAGGGGTTTCACATAAAGGAGAAACGAAGTAACACCAAATGATTCTTTCCAAAAATCACCACCAATGAATCTTTCTATAGCATGTTAAAAAGGTGTTATCAGTTGTTTGTAAGTGCAATGTAAATTAGATTAATTATGCCAAACACTTCATATTAAAGATACGTGAAAGGAGAAGCAGTTTATTTGAACCTCTCAGGCCCTAAATGTGATGTCCTGTGCCTTCTAAAAAGGGCGGGAGGAGATTGGTTTATTTAGAGAAGAAATTCAATATTACAGATAGAACATAGATGTGTTAATGTGAGGGAAGATCAGAGAGGAAGGAATTTTCCTTGTTTAGAAGTTATTTCTATAAGAATTCAATTATACATTTTCAAAATTACAACATCTCTACCATGATATATAATCCTTTCTTAGTGCATCTTCTTTAATATTTTAGTTAAAAATGAGCTGTGTAACCCTTGGATTAAATGCAAAAAAAAAATTTCTGTATTGTGGGATGCCATTTTTGAAGGCACTGCTATCACTGGAAGACATGACCCTCCTGAACCAGTAGACAGTGTATCAGTGGGGATTCGGTGACCACTAGACTATGCTTTAGTCTCATACTTCTCAAGCTTTAACAGGCACATGGACCCCCTGAGGGTCTTGTTCAAATGCAGACTCTGATTCTGTAAGTCTGGGACAGGTCCTGAGAGTCTGCATGTCCAACATTTTCCCAGGTGATGTCCAAGCTCCTGGTCTGCAGACGACATGATGGGTAACAAGGTTCAAACAGACATTGTGAAGAAGAAAATTCACCATCTATGTTATGTCTAAGGTAATCTGCCACTGTGTTTCTCCTATGGCAGTAGTTATGAATATTTTCCCTATTAACATCTTTTACTTAAGAGAATAACTGCTTTAGTAAACAGCCTTGAAACAGACTGAACCTTTTAGTTAGTCCAGATTTAATCACTATACAAAATGTGGCTCATGCAATGATTAATAAATGATAATGTCCTTGGCAGACAAGACAAATTATGTTTAAGCTACACTTTTTCCTTGAAAAGAATTCCTTTTTTATGACAATTCACTTGTGGCTTCTGAGATATGTTATTGAAGGCATACTCTGTTAGTGATGTACTAGAGAGTCCAAGAGCCCCATCCAAAAGCAAAGCGGAAATGCCTATTATGCACAGGAATAAAACAGATTCTCATCTCATGTGAGCATTTCCCAGTAATGAGATCACTCCTGAGATAATCTGACTGACCAGGAGAGCCAATCCAGATAGCCCTTAATCAGTAATGACAAATTGAAGAGCCTTAAAAGTAAAATAAGCTGTGTTTTTCCAGTGCTTGCCATATTAGATTTTAGTCGTGCCCTAGAGTTATAAAATTGCATTCTCATCAATCTATTCTCCATGCAACTAAAATCACTTATCTGGGCTAAGGATTCAAAAATGTATTTTTTAAACCAAAATGATAGAACTACATTAGACAGAATAAATTCCTCCATGGCAGTATTCAAAATCTGAGGGCCCTCAAACTCAATTTGAAAATTTGCCCTTTAACTTTCCCACTGTCACTAATCCTCTTTGTTCTGTTTCCTGCCTGCCTTAATCAGCTGATACACTGTATAAAGTTGTGCATAAACTAAATTTTGATGACAGAAAGCTTATTTTAAATGCACTTAAAATAAGTTAGTATTTCCTGTGATGAATTCTATGTAAAGAAATAAATCCTTCTTTATGAATAATCATTCCCAAACACCTGCTAACCTATATTTTGCAAATTCTATACTCATCTATCTCATTATTTTAATGCAGAATATATCTGTATTTTTACTTTATACTTGACGATAAGTGTCTATCTCTGTTTTGTTCAATTCAACAAAGGGAAACTAACACCCATGGAATGAGAAAGTACCTGGGACTAGCAAGAGCAAAGGTGGCTAGCCAGCCAGGGTTGAAAGTGGAGAGATCCATTACCTAGAACCCAGGAAGACGAGCAGTTGTACAGAAGGGCCACCCTGTTCCCTTTAATACAGTCACTTCCGCCCCACTGGCCAAACCCAATCCCATTTGATGATGTCCACAGGGGTAAGACTCCTAAACCACAGGGTAAAAAAGGGTGGAGATGAAACTCGTGGGGCCAAAAGAGAACACCAAGCACAGTGGAAGGTACAAGCAGCATACGAAAATGGGAATTTAAAAAAATTCACTTACTGAATGTTGACACCACTTCTCTCTTTCCCACTGTCAGTTCCAGAATGTCAGCAGCCAGGCTTCGATGCTCCAGGCAGGAGACAGGATGGTTCAACTCTGGAGAATGAAAATGAAATGAAAAGTGAGATTAAAATTTTGGAAGATAAAATTGAGAAAATTTTCCCAAATGTAAAGCAAAAGACAGAGATGAAAAATGAGAGAAAAAGAGAAGAAAAGTAGAGAATCAAGCCAAGACTTTCAACATTCAACATGACTAGCAATAACAGAGTTCCAGAAAGAGAGAAGAAAAATGGAAGAGAGAAAATTATCAAAAAAATAAAATTCAGAAGAACTTTCAGGATGCATTTCCAGATTTTCACCAACTATCCAGCACAAGAGATTAAAGCAGGTCCTGACCAAAAAAACATTACCATGGAGTTTAAGAACACTTGGACAAAGTGAATATACTACCAGTTTCGAGAAGGGGAGAATAAACAGGTTACTTACAAAGGATCAGAAATCAGACTCTTTCTGACTTTTAACAGCAACACAGAAAGCTACAAGGCAATGGAGCAATGTCTCCAAACTTTCGAGAGAACATGACATCCAACCTATAATGCTGTGCTCAGCCAAACTATCAATTAAATAAAAACTTTTCCAGACATGCAAGATCTCACATTTGTATCTCCTAGCATCCCTTTCTCAATTTAGCTACCAAAATACGTGTTATACCAAAATGGAGGCTGTAAACCAGAATAGAGAAGAAAATAGAATGCACGAAACATGCATCTCAGAGACAAAGGTATTGCAGAATGACTCATGTGCAGCAGGCATAGAAAGTAACCAGCCCAATTTGGAACTTAACAAAATGTGTTTCAAAGGTTTAAGGAGAGATTTAGATAATTTGGAAATAGAGCTGAATTAGTGACAAATGCATGAAAAACTAAGTAACCATAATACAAGGCAATTATTAGCTTCAAGGAAAAATATTTTTGCAAGAAAAAAAAGAATCACAATATATTATGTAGTTCAGTTATGAATAGTGTTTACATAGTCATACTAATATAAACACCAAAAATTACACTATGATGCATTATGATATTGGGGGAATAGAAAGACAGGAAGTCTGAAAGGATATACATGGAGAGAAAAGAAAACTAAAATTTCATTTTCCTCTCTGAAACATCAATCAGTAATATTCAAATCTGGGAAATCAAAAAGTAGAAATAAAAACCTGTTATTTATAGAAATGGAGATAAATACCTAAAGATAGAGCTAAAAGATTGTATTTTTCTGTAATAATTTGCACTGAATATGTGGAAATATATTTCTTTATGCATTCAAAACTTAATAAATTAAAATTTAAAAATAATTTTGAAAATTTAAAGGTTAAATACTGTAAAGAATGTTTCTGTCATTTTTGAGGTATGATATCTCATAAATTATGCATGCAATTCTTACAGTTTTCATCATTTTAATATGCTTACCAGCAAAGGGAAATGTTTTATTCTTTTTTTAATAATTTTTTATTTTTCAAATAGAGTTGGCATACAAGATCATATTAGTTTTAGGTGTACAACATAGAGATTAGACATTTTTATAACTTAGAAAGTAGTCAAACCAATAAATCTAGTAGCCATCTGGCACCATGCATAGTTATTACAATATTATTGACTATAATCCTTATTCTATATTACACCTTCTACCCTCCCTTTCAACCCTACGCCTACCTGGCAACCCTCAGAATGTTGGCTGTATCTATCAGTATGTTTCTCTTTTGCGTATTTTTTATTTTGTTTTTTAAATTTCACATGTAAGTGAAATCATATGGCATTTGTCTTTCCCTGTCTGACTTATCCACTCAGCACAGTACCCTCTAGGTCCATCCACATTGTTGCAGATGGCAAGATTTCATTATTTTTTATAGTTGAGTAATATTCCATTGTATATATGTACCACTTCTTCTTTATCCTTTCATTCATTAATGGACACTCAAGTTGCCTCCAAATCTTGGCTACTGTAAATAATGCTGCAATGAAAATATGGATTCACATGTCCCTTTGAAGTAGTGTTTTGGGTTTTTTTGTATAAATACCCAGAAGTGGGATAACTGGGCCCTTCTTTGTCTCTCGTTACAGGCTTTGTTTTGAACTCTATTTTGTCTAGTATTAGTAATGCTACCCCAGATTTTGTTGTTTCCTTTTTTATGAAATATCTTTTTCTATCACTTTTAGTCTGTGTGTATCTTTTGATCTAAAGTGAGTTTTTTGTAGGCAGCATATGGTAAGGGTCTTGTTTTCTTACCCATTTATCCACTCTATCTTTTGATTAGAGCATTTAATCCATTTACGGTTAAAGTAATTTTTGATAGATATGTAGTTATCACCATTTTATTATTCACATTTTTATCTTTTTCTTTCTTCTTAAAAAAGTCCCTTTAACATTTCTTTTAATACGGGTTTGACGGTGATGAATTCCTTTAGCTTTTTCTTGTCTGGGAAGCTCTTTACCTCTCCTTCAATTCTAAGTGGTAACTTTGCTGAGTAGAATAATCTTGGCTGTAGGTCCTTGCGTTTTATCACTTTGACCATTTCGTGCCAATCCCTTCTGGCCTAAAAAGTTTCTGTTGAGAAATCGGTTGACAGTCTTATGGAAGCTCCCTTGCAGGTAACTAATTGCTTCTCTCTTGCTGCCTTTAAGATTCTCTCTTTGTCTTTTGGCATTTTAATTATGATGTGTCTTGGTGTGGGCCCCTTTGAATTCCTCTTGTTTGACTCCTTTTGCTTCCTGAACTTGTATGTCTAATTTCTTTCCCAGATTCGGGAATTATTCTGTCATTATTTTTCCAAATAGATTCTCAATCCCTTTCTCTTGCTCTTCTCCTTTGGGTACTCCTATGATCTGGATATTACTATGCTTCATTACTGACTGGTTCTTTTTTATGTTTTCTATCTCTTTGTTAAAGTTCTCACTGAGTTCATCTACTCTTCCCCACAATTCATTGAGCATCTTTATAACAAGTGTTTTGAACTCTGCATCTGGTAGATTGTTTGTCTCCATTTTGTTTAGTTCTTTTTCTGGAGCTTTGTTCTGTTCTTTCATCTGGGAAATGTTTCTTTGTCTCTCCATTTTGGCTGCCATCCTGTGTTTGTTTCTAGTATTAGGTAGGGCTGCTATGTCTCCTGGTCTTGGTAGAGTGGCCTTATGTAGTAGGTATGCTGTGGGGCCCAGTAGCATGGCTTCCCTGTTCACCTGAGCCGTGTGCTCTTTGTATGCGCTTGTACGGGTTGTATGTGACCTCCTGCTGTAGTTGGGCACGGTTGCTGTTTGCATGTCAATGGGAGGGACTGACCTTCAGGCTGATTGGTTGTGAGGACTGGCTGGTGAGGAGCTGGCTCTATGGAGCAGGATTTCCTTTAGCAGGACTCTGGTGCCTGCCCAGTCTGCTCTATGGGTGTGTCGCCCTTGGATGCAGCCCTGGATGGTGCTCTAGCTCGGTCAGAAGTCGGTCACTGAGTGTGCTGGCCCCAGGGGGCTCCTGGGAGGGGCCCCAGCACAGGCCAAGTTCAACTTAAACCTGTGCCCTTCCCATGGCCACCTGACATGAGCCACCAAACAATCTGCAGATGGCTGCCACCAGCACTGGCCTTAGAGCTGCCTAGAGTGGCCAAGGCCCAGACTGAGGTCAGCTGTGTTATTCTTGTTACATAAAACGTGATTAAATAAAGTCTTTTATTCTTAGAGTAAATGAGTCCTCACATTATTTTAATAAAATATGAATAAAGAATCTAGATACATCTTTGAGAATTTCTATAATTTCCACATTGATTAATCTCTATACCATGCTTATATTATGATTGAAACCCCTTTCGAAAATAGGTATCACTCTTATTGAAATATTGGAATTTTAAAATAACTGAAACTCCTTGCTATGTAATAGAGGAAAATTATAAATTTTATTTTCTATGACTAACATTCCTTGTCAAGACTATGATGACAAGGTTCCAATAATGACATTTTCCTAGGACAATTTGAATATTGTACTTTAGAACTCTTAATTAAGTTCTGTTGCTTCGACATGCCAACATAACAGCACATCAACAATGTGATTTTTCTCCTCCACTTTGTATAATACCTTTTAAAATCTATGAGAAGGAAATTTATCTTACCTTTTTCAACATTCACTCAACTAGAAAAAAGAGTAGATGATGGCTGCATACTGTGCTTAGTGAGTGGATATAAAATTAGAACTATGCTAAGAAAAAAAAAATATTTATCTTAATTCGTTTGTATCATAATCTAAAAAGAATCTATGTCCTGCGATGTAGGTTATACAAAATGAATAAGAGAACCAAAGCAGTAAAACATCATTATAAATCCCTATTTTTTCCAATGAAAAATAGTAATATCAGGCTCTTTGATGTACATTTAATCCTGAAAACAAGCCCTCAAATTAAACGCTATTGTTATAATACCTATTTTACAGATAATGAAACTGAGACATGGCAGGGTAAATAAATTTACTCCACTAGGAAGATGTAGATCTAGAATGTGGACCTAAATATTTTCAAGCACAGTCCATCCTTATAGCCACTATTCTAAAACATTTCATATTTAAGTTTAGCTAATGATGATATTTAAATGAATTCTATTTTTGTGTTGGATATATAAGATGAGTTGATCTTGTCCCTCATTTATTTTCAATCTCAATGCATTATTTCCAATGTTAGTGATCCGGTCCAAATCTGGTTTTCTAAAAAAAAAATCACAAAACAACAACAACAAAAACCAAAAAACACTACCAAATATTTAATGAATTAATACCAATCCTTCTCAAACTTTTCTAAATAACTGAAGAGGAAGGAACTCTCCCAAATTCATTTTATGGGGCCAGCATTACTCTGATACTAAAGCCAGACAAAGACACTGTAAGAAAAAAAAACATTATAGGCCAATGTCCTCAACAAAACACTAGCAAACTGACTTCAACAGTACATTAAATGATCATACACTATGATCATTTATCGCCGGGATGCAAGGATGGTTCAACACATGCAAATAAATCAATGTAATATACCACATTAACAAAATAAATAAAAATCATATGATCATCTCAATAGATGCAGAAAAAGCATTTGACAAAATTCGACATCTTTTCATGATTAAAAAAACTCTCAACAAATTAGGTAAAGAAAGAATGTAGTTTAATCTATTAAAGGCCATATATGACAAGCCCACAACTAACATTATACTCAATGGTGAAATATTGAAAGCTTTTACTCTAAGATCAGGAATAGGATGCACACTCTTGCCACTTCTATTCAACATAGTACTGGAAGTCCTGGTCAGTGCAATTAGGCAAGAAAAAAATAAAAGGCATCGAAATCAAAAAGGCAGAAGTAAAACTATCTCTGTTTGCAGATGACATGATTTTATATGAAGAAATTCCTGAAGACTCCACCAAAAATCTGTTATATGTAATAAACAAATTTTATAAAGTAAGATACAACATTAACATACAAAAATCAGTTGTGCTCCTATACACTAACAATGAACTAGCCAAAAATAAGACATTAAGAAAAGGACCCATTGTATGTCAATATTATATCCTACAACTTTACTAAATTTGTTTATTACTTAATCAAGGGGATGTAAAGTACAGCATAGGGAATACGGTCAGTAATATTATAATAACTATATATAGTGCTAGGTGCATACTAGACTAATCAAGGGGAATCACTTTGTAAATTATATAAATGTCTAATCACTATGCTATACATGCGAAACTAATATAACATAATATTGAATGTCAACTGTAATTGAAAGTAAATAAATAAATAAAATTTTTAAAAGAAGAAAAGGACCCCATTTATAATAGCATCAAAAACAATAAAACACTTAGGTAAAACTTAACCAAGGAGGTGAAAAATCAGTACAATGAAAACTATAAAACAGTGATGAAAGAAAATGAAAATTACACAAAAAAATGGAAAGACATCCTGTGTTCATGAACTAGAAGAGTAAATATTGTTAAAATATTCATTCCACCTGAAATGACCTACACATTCAATGCAAAACCTACCAAAATTCCAATGGCATTTTTCGAAGAAATAAAAAAAAAAATCTTAAAATTTGTATGGAAACATGAAAGATCCCAAATAGCCAAAGTAATACTGAAAATAATATAAGGCTGGAAGCATCACACTTCCTGACTTCAAACTACATTACAAAGCTACAGCAATCAAAACACTGGTACGCTAGTGTCATAAAAACAGATTTATAAACCAATGGAACGTAATTGAGAGCCCAGAAATAAACCCATGCAAATATGGTCAACTAATTTTTTTAAAAAAGTCACCATGAATACAAAATGGGGAAAGGATAGTCTCTTCAATATATGGTGTTGGGAAAACTGGATATCCACATGTCAAAAAAAAAAAAAAAAAAAGAAGAAAAGAAACTGGACCCTTATCTTATACAATACACAAAAATTGACTCAAAATGAGTTGAAAACTTACATGTAAGACCTAAAACTGTAAAACTCCTAGAAGAAAACAAAAAGAGTAAGCTCCTTGACATTAGTGTTGGAAACTATTTTTTGGTTATGACATAAAAAGCACAAGAAACAAAAACAGAAGTCTACAAGTGGGACTACATAAAGCTAAAAAACTTCTACACACACACACACACACACACACACACACACACACACACACACACACAAAATCCGCAAAATGGAATGAGAAAAATATTTGTAAACTATCTATATGATATAGGGTCAAAATATCCAAAATATATAAGGAACTCATACAACTCAAGAGCAAAAAACAAACAATATAATTTAAAAATAATCAGAGGACTTGAATAGACATTTTTCCAAGGAAGACATACAAAAGTAGCCAACAGGACATGAAAAGTTGCTCAACATAATTAATCGTGAAGGAAATGCAAATCAAAACCACAATGAGATGTCATCTCACACCTTATCGTGAGAAAAGAAAAGTGTTGGCAAGAATGTGGAGAAAAGGGAACCTTTGTGCACCTTTGGTAGGAATACAAATTGGTACAGCCTGTATAGAAACCAGTATGGATATTCCACACACAAAAAAAATAAACATATTACTACCATATGATCCAGCAATCACACTTCTTGGTATATATATCCCAAGGGGAAAAAAATCACTATCTCGAAGAGATGTCTGCGCTCCCATGTTCACTGAATCATTACTCACAGTAGTCAAGATATGGAAACAACTTAAATATTCATTGACAGATAAATAAAGGAAATAAGATAGATCTCAATCTATATATTTATAGATAATTACAGATATATCAATGCAATATTATTCAGCCTTAAAAAAGAAGGAAATCCTGACATTTATGACAACATGGATGAACCTGTAAGACATTATGCTAAGTGAAATAAGACAGACACCGAAACAAATATCACATGATCTCACTGATATGTGGAATATATATTTTTAGAAAGTTGAACTCATAGTAACAGACAGCAATGGTGGCTGGGGGTTGAGGGGAAGGGGAAATATCAATCAAAGGGTTTAAACTTTCAGTTATAAGATGCATAAATTCTGGGGATCTAATGTACAGTACGGTGACTCTAGTTAATAATAATGAATTGTATACTTGAAATTTGCTGAGAGTACATCTTGAGTCCTCTCATCATACAAACATAAAAATGGTAACCATGTGAAGTGATGGCTATGTTAATTTACTTGATTGTGGTAGTCATCTTACAATGTATACATATATCAAAACATCGTGCTCTACACTTTAAATATATACAACTTTTACTTGTCAATCACACCTCAATAAAGCTGGAAAAATAGAAAAATTTCTTCAAAAACACTAAATTTAAATATGCTACCAAACATGAACTCCCGCCAGAATAATAATTTCTGGTTTCCTGTAAATAGACTTCCTTTGTTTGACTCATCACTTGGAATTGTGGATGTTTTGACTTATTTGAGGATAAAGTGATTTTTCTGGCCACCTTATTCATACAGTAACCACACCTCTCCCATGTTATTCTATCTTCTTATCCAGTTTCATTTTTCTCCATACTACTTATCACTACCTACCGATATATACTATATTTGTTTGTTTACATTGTTTTGCCTCAAATATAAATTTCTTGAGGACAGTGACTTTGTCCAGTTTTCCATAACCTTTGTAGCTAGAACAGTGCCTAGCACATAGTAGTCCTCAATTAATACTTGTTGAATGAATGAATGAAAATAGATGAAGTGATACATTGTGTTTTGCTTGTAAAGAGATATCATAAAAGCCAAGGAAATAGATACTCTAAACAATTTAGCATTATATTTCATATAGTTAAATTCCCGGTGATCTATAACTTTATCTCCATTCAAAACTCTTCATAATTGGCTTTAAAACGCAGTATTATTTTGAGTCTATTTGTAATTTTATCTCACTCCGATATCATTATATGCCTAAGAATAAATTTCTACTTAAACTCTGACTCTAGAGCAGTTGTTCTTTATATAACGCATTGACAAGATTACCTAAATGATAAATACAATTGTTCAGTGATTATTTTTGTTTCTAATTCATTTTAGTTCTGTCTTTTAAAAATAAGGATAGACATATAGATTGAGAACTGTTCAAAAGACATTGTTTCCTTCCTTCACATAATTTACAACCTTTTTATTATATTCCCAACATTTTTACCTCTCATGTGCTTTGCTCCAAGCATTTTGGCAAGAGGGACTTCATGAATAAAAGGTAGCAGTATCTGTAAAATTTGTAAGTATACCTCAGGCATACTTGAAATGGAGCACATTTCTGACACTTCACGCCAATAATATTTCATTCTCTACGGGCCTCTTTTCAATCTTATATACCAGGTAGCTAGAAGACCTCTACAGACAGCCTATGTGCCATGGTTCCAAAAGAAATGGGCTAGGACCACCTTCTCATGCATGGCATTTTTATAAGTTCACATCAACTAAGGACCCCTCGAACAAAAAACCTAGTATTCTTTAGTGATGCTATGACACTGCCTAAGAATTCTCACATTCTGTATATATAAACACATATCCCTCAGTCATATTACTAGCAGTGCCCAGGGCAGGAGAACTGCCTGGCTTAAGTTATCCCTACTTTTTGATCATCTGCTAAAGGATAACGATACAGGTCTGCAAAATAAATTATCATTGCAGGAAATGTGTTTCTTAATGTGAATAAAAGCACGACATTATCATCCACCTCAAATGGAACAAACATTAATTGGGCCAAAATGAATACATGGGATATTTCTTAAACATCTCCCCTAGGCCTAATGATTTTTCTCAAATTCCATGTTTTCTGTTATCTTAATTCACAGTTCAAAACTGACTTGCAAAGCATCACAAATACTATGCCACATATTGAAATATAGCTCTTCTTCCTGAAGATGTTGATAGTTGCAGAAATTATCTTCAGTTATTTTCAGTCTTATCTTGCTTGAATACCCTCTCTAGCATTTGAAGCTACTGAGTCATTTCTTTCATTCATTCAAAAAATTATTGAGCACTTCCTTTATGCCTGGCAGCGGGAATATGATAATTGACTTTTTAAAAAGTCTCCAAGCTCAAAGGAGTTTAGAATCTAGTGGCAAAAAAGTAGTTACCAGATAATTACAATGCAGAGAGTGGTAATGTCATAAAACAGTAAGAAAATATTGCTATGATGTCGGGGAGGGGGGGGGTTGGTTTCCAGTCTCAGACTTTGGAGGTCAGGAAAGACTCCTATAGCAAGTATCATTCACACTGAGTTTGGAGGAATTAATGAAGTCATCAGGGAAGGGGTTTGGGGAAAGGGGATTGCAAAAAAGGGAGTAGTATGTACATGAGCCCAGAAGCAAATAACATAGAGAGTTTGGGTGACTTTCAGTAGCTCAGGATGACCAGAGGTTAGAGTATTAGGAGCAAAACAATGAGAGAAAAGGATGGAGGTCTGAGCACATTTGTTATGCTAGAGACTTTAAGATTCATTTGGAGTGGAATGGAAAGCCCTGAACTGCTTTCAGCAGAGGAACATGATCTGTATGATTGCCTTATGGAGAATTGATCAAATAGGTCAAAAGAGGATCAGAGGAAAAGGTTCAGAGGGCTTTGATGGTGGCTTCACTGAGGCAGTAAAGAATAAAGTAAAGAGGATAACTGCATTCAATAGTATTGGGCATGTAGAAGCAATAGTTTTTTTAGTGTTTTTTAGTGGTTTGTTGAATATGAGTAGTAATGGAGAGGGATAAGTTAAGGATGACCCTTGAGGTTTTTCATAGAAACCTTCATGTTCAAGCTGAATTGACCAAAAGGCAGTTGGATATATAAGTATGGAGCTCAGTAGAAAGAAATAGATTGTGAAGTAGGACTACTGTGGTTTCCATTCTACCTATCTGGCTGCTGCTTTCCTCAACTTATTTGACACACAGCTATACAGCATATTTCCCATGCCTTCATCCTCAGACTTATCCTCTTTCACTCCGATCACTCTCTCCTGGTGATTTCATGTATACACTCAGTTTTAACTACCAACTATGCCTTTGGATTCCTTATAGAAATAATGTATTTGAGAGATTATCCTGGGAAACATCGATAGAGAACTATAAAAGTGAGGTAGG
>NW_006435837.1:876019-881771 GCF_000325575.1 Pteropus alecto | reverse complement strand
GCGAAGTGTGAATTTTCAAGCAAGTTACCACTGTGGGTAACTGGATCTAAAGCTTACTGGGAAACTCTGAGAGACTATGTAGATTGACTCAGAGATATCCAACTTGAGAGGCAATGGAGCTTAGGTATTTATGTACCAATTCCTATCAATCATTGGTCAAGGGCTACTGGTCTGGCTCTTCTAGCTTGATAGGAATATGGATACAGGGCTAGAGCAGGCTCTGGACACTAAGAAAAATCCTTAGTCATAAAGATACAAGTGGAAGTCTACACTACAATGTTAAGGCCCAAGTACATACGGGCAGGACACCTACAGAATCTGCTTCGATGTATGTGCAATGATTGCCAAATCTATAACTTCAGTAGAAGGACAATATTCAGAAGTTGAATTACATTGTAAATACATAAATTGCCTTTTAAAATCAGCTGTTGATCGAAGGGACTGAGAGAAGAGAACTAAGAGCCAAGATGTGATATAAACAAATACGAGAGAACCAAAGACGGTAAAAACAAAGATTAAGCATTTGAAGTATGATAGATGGCTAAAGCCTTGCTACTTAAAGTAAGTCCTGAGGACCAGTAGCATCAGCATCTCTTGATAAAATGTTAGAAACCCAGACCAACTTAGTAAGAATCCACAGTATCAAGATCCCTAGTTATTGTGTGTGCATATTAAATTTTGACAAAGGCTTTCTCTCTCTTTTAGAGCTTGGATCACTATAATGAAGGCTTTTTAAATGCACTCCTGGCTTAGATTTGGGTCGGCATCCATATTCACTGCCTGCATTCCTTAATCCTTTTAAGTAGTCCCTAGATCTACTACAGATATAAGCCAAAAATCTAGAGTCTTCTCTATTTACCATCCATCAACTATTTTTGTGACTCTCTGCCAATGCTATAGGTCAAGTTTGTATCCCTTCCAAAAGATGATTGTAATACCCTTTTCATTGGTCTTATTGATTTCTGGGCCTTCCTGCTACAATTTATCCTCCAAAGTGTCAAAGAGCAGTTTTTAAAGTACAAATTACCATACCATTCCCTTACTTAAATAATACAGTGGTTGCCCATCAACTTCAGGACAAAATTTTAACTACTTACTCTATCACCATGAGATCATCCATCATCAAGTACCAACTTACCTCCTTGTAAATATACTGGCCTAATATAGTAACTGTAATTTAAGCATTAAATTTAGTGTTGAATTTCCTGTCAATCAAGGCATGAAGGACACGAGGGTTACACAATCTTTGTCTTTAAAAGTTTGGTGCTTGTAAAACATCCTTTTCTACCCTGGACTTAACAACAGGTGTTCCATAAAAGGCCCCTTCCCTGCAAGTATGATGCCTCATGGGCTATTTCCAGATTCTAGCCCCATAACCCACTTTAAGCATTGTACGCTTCTGTTAAACACCTGAAGTGTTATGTTCAAGACTTTCCCTGAATTTTCAGAGATCCTTTACGTGGGATATCGTGAACACTGAGGTCATAAATCTGTCTTGTTGCCTACTCCACTTAACTCCAGCTAGGGAAACTTCACCCTAGGCAGGAGTCATGAAAATCTTTCCCAGAAACGTGGGCAAATCAGATAACTATCATTTTATGATAGATTTTTTAAATGGACAAATATATTACCAGTATTCAATTTGAATGACTTTATTATCGAGGGCATAATGTAAAGGGAATCAAACAACATTATGAACAATGTCTTTGAGAGCATTTTGCGATAAAGATATGTTCATCTTTTAATTAATGAGAGATAAATGTTAAGGATGTGATACATGTGCAATCTCAAACAAAACCAACTGATCTTGGAATAAAAAGCCTTGGTTTGCATTCCAGATAGCAATTTGTTGCCAACAGGAACCAAAGCCAATCTATTAATGTCAGTTTCCTCACAT
The DNA here is from genome assembly GCF_000325575.1 of Pteropus alecto. Classification (NCBI taxonomy): domain Eukaryota; kingdom Metazoa; phylum Chordata; class Mammalia; order Chiroptera; family Pteropodidae; genus Pteropus; species Pteropus alecto. Next base: position 879,874 of record NW_006435837.1, on the reverse strand, counting down.
GTAAATGTGAATAATATTTTGTTGAAATGCTGGTATGAGAAATGAATTAGCCGTCAGATGTGAAAGGATCTAGAATAGTGCCCAACAAACAATAAGCAAAAAATAAATATTAATGTCCTCTTTGTAGTCCTCAAAAAACAAATATCCATCAGCTAGGATATTTTTCAAAGGTAGAAATTAATTTCCATATTAAACTCACCATTTAGCAAAACAAACAGACAACAAGCACAAGGCTGTAATTTCTAGAACTATCAATATGGCTAATATGAAATTGCTCTTGCAAAACACCTAGCAATGCTCATCAAAAATAAAACATTTCAATATACTAAAAGCAAAAAAATGAAAAAAAAAATCAAGAAAACTATCCCATTCACAACTGCAGAAAAATTTAGGAATAAATTTAACCATTGAAGTCAAAGATCTGTATAAAGAAAACTGCAAGGTTTTGATCAAAGAAATTTTAAAAGACACAAACAAATGGAAAGATATCCCATGTTCATGGATTGGAAGAATATTGTTAAAATATCCATACAACTCAAAGCCATGTATAGATTCAACACAATGCCCATGAAAATTCCAGTGATATTTTTTCACAGAAATAGAAAAAAAAATCTAAAATTTGTATGGAACCCCAAATAGCCAGAGCAATCTTGAGAAAGAAGAAACCTGGAAACATCACAATTAACAACTTCAAACTATAGTACAAAGATAAGATAATCAAATCAGGACAGTACTGGCATAAAAATAGACACATAAACCAATGAAACAGAACCAAGAGCCTAGAAATAAACCCTGGTATATACACTCAACTAATATTTGACAAGGGAGCAAAGAATAACAATGAAGGAATAATAATATCTTCAATAAATGGTAGTGAGAAAACTAGATAATCACATGCAGAAGAATGAAATTGGACCCCTGTCTCATATCGCTCACAAAAACTAACTTGAAATGCATTAAAGAATAAACATATACTGGGAAGCATAAAACTCCTAGAAGAAAACATAGGACAAAAAGCTCCTTGCTATCAGTCTGAGCAATGATTTGGGGAGCGGGTGAGATATGACACAAAATACACAAGCAACAAAAGCAAAAATCAACAACTGGGACTACATTAAACTAAAAAATTTAGTTTGCACAGTGAAAGAAACAATCAATAAAATGAAAAGGCAACCTATGGAAGGAGAGAAAATATCTGCACACTATATATCTGATAAGGGGTTAATATCCCAAAATACGAGAAACTCATACAAATCAATGGCAAAAAAAAAAAAAATCCAATTTAAAAATGGGAAGAGGAACTGAATATTTTTCAAAGAAAACAAACAAGTGATCAACCAGTGCAAGAAAAAATGCTCAAAATCACTAATCATCAGGGAAATGCAAATCAAAACCATAAGGAGATATCACCTCACACCTGTTAGAATGGCTATCATCAAAAACACAAGAGATAACAAGTGTCGGCAAGGATGTGGTGAAAAGGGAATCTTTATGTAAATTGTTACAGCCTATATGAAAAAGAGTATAGAGGTTCCTCAATAAATTAAAAATAGAACTGCCATATGATCCAGCAATCCCACTTTTGGGTAATATCCAAAGGAAATAAAAATGGAATTTCAAAGTATATCTTCATTTAACATTCATTGCAGTATTAATCACAACAGTCAAGACATAGAAACAACTTAAGTTCCTGTGAATGAATGAATGGATAAAGAAAATATGGTATATATTTACAGTGGGATATTATTCTGCTTTGAGAAAGAATGAACAACATGGATGGACCTTGAGGGCATTATGCTAAGTGAAATAAGTCAGACAGGGAAAGGCAAATACTATATGACATCACTTATATGTGGAATCTGAAAAAGTGGAACTCATAGAAACAGAGTAGAATGGTGGTTGCCAAGTGTCAGTGGGGGTGGGTGAAAGCAGATAGGGAGATGATGATCAAAGAGTACACACTTTCAGTTATAAGATGACTAAGTTCTGGGGATCTAATGTACAGTAAGGTGACTATAGTTAACAATATTGTATTATATACTTGAAAGTTGCTAAGAGAGTTGATCTTAAATTTACCCACCACTGAAAAGAAAAGTTAATTATGTGACATGATGGATGTTAGTTAACGCTGTAGTGGTAATCATTCCGCAATATATAAGTATCAAATCTACACAGTGTACACTTTAAACTTATGCAATGTTATGTCAATTATATTTCAATAAAGTTAAAAAAATAAAATTGCATAGTCAGTGAACAAGAAATAAAATTGGAAATTTTTATATGCCAGAATTGCGGAAGGATTTGAAAGTCCAAGTAGTACACTAGCTGATGTGGTTCGTACTGGGAAAGAAAGTACATGTTGTCTTTGCTTTTACGTTTTTAATAAAGTTTATTGAGATATAATTTATGTATAATTTCAATGCATATATTTTGATGTATAATCCAATGCTTTTTGGTAAATGTACATACCATAGAGCGACCATCACATTTGAGTGTAGCACATTTCCAACTCCCCTCAAAGGCCCTGTGTTCCAATGCCCAATCAATTCCTCTTCCCTCCCCCAGCCCAGACAATCAATGATATGTTTTGTTTCTCTGTAACCTAGCCTTGCCTTTTCTAGAATTGTACAAATGGACTCATACAGCATGTACTCATTTGTGTTTGGCATCTTTTAATTTAGGATGTGTTTTAGATTCATGCAGTCAAGAGTGCATCATTCATTCCTTTTTTATAACTGAGTAGTATTCCATTATATGAATGCACAATACTTTATCCATTCACCAGCTGATGAACATCTGGGTTGTTTCCAGTTTTTAGCTATTATGTATAAAGATGCTATGAACATTCAAAGTCTTTGTGGAGATATATGTTTTCATTTTTCTTGGGGAAATATCAAGGAACGAGATTGCTGAGTCATATGGTAAGTGTATATTTATCTTCTTAAGAAACCACAAGATCATTTTCTAAAGGTGCTGTACCATTTCCCATTTTACCAACAATAGGTGAGACTTCCGGTTGTTCCATCTACTTATCAATGCTTTGCATTGTCAGCCTTTTGAATCTGAGCCATTTTAGTAGGTGTGGTTTTAATCTGCCCTTCCCTGATGAGCAAAGATTTGAGCATACTTTTAAAGTCATTTGTATGTCCCCCTTTAAAGTGTCTATTCAAATATTTTGCCTATTGTTTTACATTGGGTTACTTAGCTTTTATTATTGATTTGTAAGATTTCTTTATATATTCTTGATATAGAATTTCGGTTTTAATCCATGAAATAGATAATAAATGAAGGCTTATATAGGTATAAGGCAAGAATTTGGTACTGAGAGATATTGTTCATAAAACCAGCACCCTCAAAAGAAGGGCTGACTATTCAGTGAAAGACCTACTTCACTATCCCAGGGGAATAGAAGAAAAATTGTCTCAGCCTTTTCTTTCTACATCAAAAGAAAAAAAAGTTTCATGCGAAAGTCAGATTTCGAGATGGTGTCATACATGAATTTAGAGTCCAAATATGCCCTCCCTAGTGATACTGAATTTTCTGCGCTGACATATTAATACAGAAATTAGTCCTAAGCCAATAATATCCCTGGGGTGACAAAAGGAATAGAAGAAAAATTGTCTCAGCCTTTTCTTTCTACATCAAAAGAAAAAAAAGTTTCATGCGAAAGTCAGATTTCGAGATGGTGTCATACATGAATTTAGAGTCCAAATATGCCCTCCCTAGTGATACTGAATTTTCTGCGCTGACATATTAATACAGAAATTAGTCCTAAGCCAATAATATCCCTGGGGTGACAAAAGAAGCAACCAGAAAATCACTCTGTGTATGTTTCAATAGCCCAGATTAATTCCC
>NW_006435837.1:870682-875947 GCF_000325575.1 Pteropus alecto | reverse complement strand
TGAAAAGCTTCATATGATCAAAAAAAGTCGTACTTACTGAAGTTTTTCATGATGGATAATAGCTTTGTTCAAAAAAAAAAAAAGCAGTAAACATGATATAATATGAAAATGCAGGAATAGACCACAAAATCTTTAATAAAAATATTTTAAAGGATTAAAAATAATATTCTATGGAAACAAAGCTGGAAGATTTAAAAATAAACTGATATGGCTTTTATAATGAGAAATATAACTTTGAGGCCTATGATCTGCCTGACTGGGAGGTGAGTTTAAATGACCTTTAAAATCCCATTTATTGCTGTTATTTATTCTTTAATTCCACAATCAGAGTGACTGCCCGTTTCAAATTTTGCCAATCATACCAGGTGTCCCAGAAGGTTGCAGACGTTAGACAACAAAACTTTGACCAGCAACACTAAATGAAGCCTTTTAAAATATCTAATTATTTATGTATGAAAAGGTGCGAATGAGAAACACATAATGATGAAAAACAAGTCTCTTCAGAAACACAGAGTGATAACAATCATTGAATCCTGGCTTTGAGCCAATACTTGAATTCTTTCACAGTAGCCTGACAGGTAGGCATTAGGCCTCTGCTGGCCTAGCTCAGTGACACGATCTTTCATTTGTAGTCAACTGATAGAAAAGTAGGACTGAATATTTCAAGATTTATAAAGTAAAATATTAGAAATAAAAAGAAAATTTTTTAAATAAAACATAGTCATGATGGGAGAATGCTTACCTAAAAAATTGATAAATAAGCAAAAGAAAAAGAAAGAAAAACAGCAATCAAATACTGTAAATAATATTAGCTTAAAGTATCAGTGTCAAAATTTTATATCCTACAAACAAGGAATGATCATTTTTTTCAAAATGTATGAAATATTTACCAAAAAAAAAAAAAAAACATGGATCATATAGGACCTTAACAGATCTACCATAGAACTTATATAGAAAAGGACATTAATGCTAAAATAAATAAGAGATTCTAGTCATTCGGAATAACAGCAATTAAAACAGAATCCAAACTTCATATGTAAACTATTCACACACTAATGACACTGAGAAGCCTACATATGTATGAAATGTAGGCAAAGCTTCCTCAGATAACAATTCATTGCCTTGAAAGTCTTAATTTTATATAAAAAGGCGAAAATAAGTAGCTGAGAAGTCAACTCAAGAATATAGAAAAATCATAGCAAAATAAACTAAAATAAAGAAGAAAGAATTTTTTTAAATCAGAAAGCAAAATAAAATAAGAACTAGAACTGATAAAAACCAAGAGATAAGAGTTTTAAATGACCAATAAAATTACCAGCTTCTGGGAAATCTGATAGAGAGAAAAGAAACTGCAAATATGCAACATGAGAAGTCAGAAACAAGATTTAACCACAAGAATGGAAATTTTAAATATATGAATACTGCATTTATTTTAATAAATTTTAAAATCCTCATGTAATTGATAATTTTTCAAGTAAAATTATAAATTGGCAAAACTGACTGAGAAAAGGGAAATATTTTAAAGAAAACAATATTCATAAAGGAAAAAGGTTTGGGATCCAGATATCCTATGAGAGAATGGAAGGATTATTTATCTAATATTAAAAAAAATAATAATCTCTGTGTAATTTAAGCTAATCAAAAAATAATAAAAGCAAATCTTCTTATTTATTTCATAAAGTTAGCATAACCATAATAGCAAACCCTAAAAAAGGATAGTAGCATCAACTGAGGCAACATATACACATGGAAGCAAAAACCTTAGATATACTAATAGCAAAATCAATCCATCAGAAGATTTAAAATTAATTCACCATGACCAAAATTGGTTTACTTCGGAAATGCAAAATTGGTTTAACTTTTGGATGTCTATTAATGTATGATCAGCCTGATAGAAGTTGGCAGGGCATCTGATAAAATTCAACAAGCATTCATGATTTTAAAATAATAAAATCTCCTTGAAAATTAGAAATCAGAGGGTACTTGCTTAACATTAAAAACATATCTATCAAAAACAACAGCTACCCACATCATCATGCTTAATAATAAAAGATTAGAGGCATTCCCATCATCATTAGAAATCAAATTAGACTAAACTAGATCATGAGCGCTATGAGTAGAAGCCATGCTGGGTTTTGCCCACCATTATATCCCCAGCACCTAGCACAGTGCCAGGGACTTTCAGTTTTTCTTCTGTCTCACTATTTTCTACCTATCTTCCCGACTTATAAATGTTGCCTTTGAAAACTTCTTTCTGCTCTTTATATACACTCCCTAGGTGACCTCACCCAGCCCCATGGCTTTGAATATCTTCTGTATGATGATTCATATCCTTCTCGGGATGATTCGACTTCTCATTTTGCTATTTAGAATTTGTAAACCAAAACTATTGGCCTTTGCTTTTAATATCCACTCCTCCCCCAGTTTCTCCTTCGCAGTAAGTAGTGCCACTGTCCAACCAGTTAATTAGGCCAGAGATCTATGCACCTTCCATATCTGCACCCTAACTTACTTAATTATAACTAGTCATCTATCAGCAAGTCACAATGGCATGAATGCCAAAATGTATGCTGAGTCTGACCGCTTTTCATATTAGCATTGTTTACAACCTGGTGCAAGTCACCAATTCTCCTCATTTGGATAATTACAAAAACTTCAAAATTTTCTCCCTGTTTCCACTCTCAATCCTGCATTGTCCAACCCACCCAGCAGCCCAAGTACTCTTAAAGCCTAAATTTTATCTTTTCCTTGCTTAAAATTCTCCAGTAGCTTCCCTTTGTACTTAGAGGAACACCAAGCACCTGTACTCTACCTCTTTGACCCCAAAGTCTACCTTTTTTCACACCCACCAACCACACTCCAGCCACATTAACCTTCTTGTCTCTTCAACACGACATGCTTGTTCTATCTGAGTCCTTGAACTTAACTGCTCGTATTCTGGCAACACTTTTCTACCGGATTTTCAGACTGCTTTTTACTCTTGCAAATCTCATCTCAAATGTCACCTCCTCTTAAAGGTCTTTTCCAAATATAAAATAGCATTCCCAGCCCATCGTACCTCTCTACTGCATTACTCAATTATACTTTCTTCATAACCTTATCATTTATTAATATGTAAAACTGTATTTATTACTTGTTGACTGGCTCCCTCTGCTAGAATGTAAGTTCCTTTTAAGGTAATGCATGTATGGATGCAATGATTTTGTGTGCTTTAATCAGTGAAGTTCTCTCATGGCCTTATGCATTTATTCTTTGAAATGACCTTTAAAGTCATTTGGTCAATATGAAAAATATTGTTGGAATTTTTACTGGAATTGCATTAACCTTATCTAGAATATACAAGGCACTTAATAAATCTTTTGAATAAGTGAATAAGGGAATTTATAAAGAATACAGGAATAACAATTATCATTTTATTCAACACTGTCTCAGAAGTTTTAGAAAATGCCATGTAATAAGTAAAAGCGCTAAAAGACTGAAATATTGTAAAGAGACAAACAACAATTAGTTATAAATAATATGATTATCTTTCTAGACATCCCAAGAGAGTCATCTTAAAATAATTAAAACTAATAAGACCCTCAATAAGGATTTGATATCTAAAATACATAAAGAACGCATACAACTCAACAATATAAAAAACAAACTATCCAATTAAAAAATGGGCAGAGGACCTGAACAGACACTTCTCCGAAAAAGACATACAAATGGCCAACAGACATGTGAAAAGATGCTCAACTTTACTAGCTACTAGGGAAATGCAAATGAAAGCGACAATGAGACACCACTTTACACCTGTTAGAATGGCTATAATCAACAGGACAAGTGACCCTCAGACATTGCTGGTGGGACTGCAAACTGGTACAGCCACTATGGAAAACAGTATGGAGGTTCCTCAAAAAACTTAGAATTGAATTACCATAAGACCCAGCAATCCCTCTTCTGGGTATTTACCCAAAAAACCTGAAAACGTTTATCCACGAAGATATATGTACACCGATGTTCAGAGCAGCATTATTATTCACATTGGCCAAGACATGGAAACAACCAGAGTTTCCTTTGGTAGATGACTGGATAAAGAAGATGTGGTACGTATATACAATGGAATATTACTCAGCCATATGAAAAGATGAAATACTGCCATTTGCGACAACATGGATGGATCCTGAGATAATCATGCTAAGCGAAATAAGTCAGATGGAAAAAGTTGAAAACCATATGATTTCACTCATATATGGTATATAAAACTGAAAGCAACAAACTTGACAAACAGACACTTGCAGACATGGACAGTGGACTAGTGGTTACCAGAGGGGAAGCGGGAGGGAGGAGTAGATAAGGTAAAGGGGATCAACTATTTGGCGATGGAAGGAAATCTAACTTTGGATGATGGACACACAATGTGATATATATACGACTTACTGTTGAATTGTGTACTTGAAACCTATTTGATTTTATTAACCAATGTCACTCCAATAATTTTAACAAAAAAATAATAAAACTAGTAAGAGATTCAGTAGGGTGGCAAGTTACAAATTATTTTTAAAATTCTCTCCCATATACCAGAAACAATCAGTTACATAATATTGTGAAAATAACATTAAATTCTACCTAGCAACAAAATATATACAATATTTTCAGGAGAGTTATAACAAAATCTCTTTTAACAAAAACATGCAAAATGTATGTGAAAAGAATTACAATACTTAGCAATAGAAATGAGTACTGAATAGAAAGTTATACCATGTTCTTCTAAGAATATTCGTAGTTTCTAAATTACAATTTCCCCAAATAAATCCGTGATGTTAATAAATTACAATAAAAATTCAGTTTTTTTTTTTTTTGCAAATTTGTGATTATTTTATTTTTATTAAATTTATTGGGTTGACATTGGTTAATAAAATTACATACATTTCAAGTATACAGTTCTTATATTGACCAAATGACTTTAAAGATCAATTCAAAAAATAAATACATACGAAAACTCAAGAATCTCTTGATAGGAAGAATAAGGATGGATGTCCTATGAATTATTATAACATAAAACCACATGAATTAAAATCCAGCCATTGCAAAATTATACAAATGGATAAAGAAATCAGAATAGAAAGCTCAGAAACACTAAAATATATAATATTTTATTACGATAAAGATGGCATTTCATATCTCAAGGAAAGAATGAATTACACAATAAATGAAGTTAGGAAAACTGACTAATGATTTAAAGAAGAAAAAGACAATCCCTCGTTTCACTTCTTACACCAA
>NW_006435837.1:838509-870661 GCF_000325575.1 Pteropus alecto | reverse complement strand
ATGTTTAATTATATATTTTAAATTATAAATTATATTTTAAGTTACATATTTTAAAAATATATATAAAATATACCTTTTCTGACTCAAATTATAACTTTGTTAGGCGTTTTCACCATGTTCTATATTCCTCTTACATTTTTATCTTCATATTCCAATTTTTTCCTCTCTATGCTTCCGTCTGCATATCTTCTGAACCATCCACAGTTCAATAACACTCCTCTTATTTTTATTTGTAATACTCTTTTTTGCTTTTTATTTGTAATAATTTAGGACAATAAGAGTCTAACAAAAAGAAGAACAAGGAGGAGTTGAGGGAGGAGATAAGAATCTTAGAGGATCGAACTTTCAATAACCTACACAGGGAACAGGAGATTGTGCAATGACACTGAGAGGTCCAGTGCATTTTGCTGTCTTTGGTGATAGGCCATAATTCACCATCTAAATAAAATGGATATTATCAGAGACTTCGTCAAAGGCTCTGGTGAAACCCAGATGGACTACATTCATAGCAGTATATTGATCTAATGGTCTAGTTTTTATATAAATGCTTTGTTCATTTTGAGGAGTATATGCTTAGAAATACTTATTAAATATGGAATTTCACATTAGCCTCTAAGCAATAAGAAAGATTTCTAGGAAGAATAGTATATTACCCATTAATTTTCCTTTGAGCCAGGACTAATGAAACCTGTGCCATCTTTATTCTCTGCTCATTTAGGAAATAGACAAAGGAGGGATATTTAAAAGTTCACTAATTTAAGCACAAACAGCTTATATTCCCACTCTTTAAATGCACAGAACTCAAGTTTTCAAGTCACTAGCACTTAGATATTAGATAAAAGTAAAATATAAGAAACTGGCAGCAGCAGACTCAAAAGAAGAAAATATGGACCTTATCTAAATCCAGGGACATGTGTCAATGTCTTCAAACAGGAGGGAAAATGCCTACAGGCAGATCAGGTAGGATTAAATTATTTTTGAGAAATAGACTTAATATAAGTTTCAAAGAGGTGGCCATTTACTGCCAGAGTCAGATCAAAGTAGTATGGAATGTGTCCACGTGTGTTTTAGTATATGTGTTGCCGAAGCGGACACCCACATGTGTTTTAATAACTCAGTAGTCAAAGTAAAGCTGAGTGCTGTTCTCAAAAATTGCTCCTGGGGATGCTACATATTTAATTTAGTCCGGCTGAAAAAGTTACAGGATGTAGTCCTCGATTCAAATGCCTATGTACGTGCACTCTTAAAATGCTGTTTTTGTTCAATGTGAGGAACAATTTTGATTGCAAGTGTTTCAGTTAAAACACTTTCCTCTCTGAAAACAAACTATCAATTTCTTGGAATCTGAAGCAGCTAGTGGGGGCGGGGGGGAGAGGGTGAACTGCTGCCTGTTCCTGGGATAATGACAACCAATCAGCAAGGCTTACTGAGAGCTGGGCCTGAAGAGCCCCCACTGCTGAGCGAGGGAAGGTCTTGACACCAGCCCAATGATTTCAGAAGTAGTACGTAATTGTCCATTTTTGTAAGAGCTGCAGCCCTATTTCTCCGGCTGAAAGACCATCATAAAAACTGTACCCAACAGCTATTATGTAGGTAAATGTGCAGTTAGCTGCATGTACATTAGATGGGAACTTTAATCTGTGTAAATGATAACCAAGAACATGTATTTTAAATTACATTAATAAAATATAATGCCATGTATGGAAGAGACTGCTATGGCTAAGGTTGAAAAGTCAATTGCCTGCTAAATGCAATATGTTTACTGCAGTTCGAATTTATGTTTCCTACCTACGTGAAGCTGAAACATGTTCTGAAACAGCTATAGCAAAGATGCAATTTCCTTTAAGAGGAATGTTTTCTAAGTTAAAAGGTTTGAAGTTTTAAAAGAAAATGAGTCAGCATCTAGATTTTTAAAAATATACTGAAGTTGTCTGAAGTCTCTTTTAAAGTATGGTATACTTTAACAAGGGAAATAAATCTACTTTGTGTGAAATTTTATAAAAACTACATTCGCCTAAAGGCATTCTATTGCAAACAAGAACCAAAGTGATCTCTAGTTCTTAATCTATACAATTACCTAAATTTTTTCTGATATTTTTTACCTTCATGTATTTTCTAATTTGTCGGGTTAATTTTTATTAAGAATTTGAAATTTGCTTTAAAAGATTACAGGCTATATGAGATATAATCAATAAAAGTTACAAATACCTGCGTATATAAAACTTTCAAACTATCATATGTTAATGACCTAAAGTGGGTTAAATAAATCCTGTTTATAGGCATCAGTGCTTGAAAAAGCTAGATGATTCTGGACGCCTTCCCCGAAATGCAAGAGGTAAATACTTCAAAAGCATTAGTCTTTACTCATAAGCATCAATGGTTTGATTTAGAAAAGAACAAATGGACCCATAATCCTATTAGAGAATTGCTAAATGGTTGCTAGTCCTTGGTTTGTAATCATTCCTTAGTAGGGTATAACTATGCATACTGTGAGGGTTATTGCACACTTGTGCTCACTTTTACATTCACAATATCAGGAAAGAACAGAGAATGCTCACATTGTTCTTCTATATCCACCAACCAACCAACATCTAACACAAAAGCCTGGGTTCACAGAGGAGCGAACCCTAGCCATTAGTAAGACAGTCATTTATTTTTCCGATTTTTTTATTGTAGAATAAAATGTGTTGGCCTAATCAGGAAAGCTGAGAAAGTCTATGTTGAATTACTAAAAATTCTCAGTGGAACCACACCCTCCAGAATTATTTCCCATTTAAGAAAAACGTAGATAGCCGCCAGTAGGACTGGTGGCATAATTTAGCAATCTCATCTTATCTCAGAGATCTATAAGCAAAGCCCATGAATCCCATGAAGAAAAAGCAAGTGCTAAAAACTACATCAAGAAGACATTCAGATTCATACACTACAAACACACGAAGTCTTGAAGTCACCATTTCACTAACCCACTAAATAAGTGATTCTTAGCCAGTGAGGATACTCCCTATCCCTCAACCTGCCTTCAAAAAATAAAAAAAAAATAAAAATAAAAAGGTTACTTTACATATTCTTTCTGGTTTCTAGAGCCTTGTCACTTCCATACATACTAATGAAACACAGGTATCTACGATCATGGTGATAATGCAGTAATATTCTTACTAGAGCACAATTTGGTTAATTCTAACCAATTCAGGATATCTTTACTGATATGATTTTGAGTTACAACTATAGTCATATGAAGTCTGTTTCCTGTACTAATAGATACTCATCTGAGAGAAAAAGAAAGGGGGATATAAATTTGATAAAAATCTATATATTAGAAGCAAGCTAGGCATCATTTAATCTATGACCCACCACAGGCTCAAGCTACATTGTTTTAGCATGGTTGCTTTCCTAGAGGCATAAATATCTTAGAAATAAGGAAGACTGTGATATGTCTGTGTGTTTTATCTCACTGTCGTTTGCAATTAAGTCAAATTTTAAATTTTTTATAAATAAGTTTTCAAAATACACAAATTTTACAAATGTCATTTTAATTAGGCATAAACATTTGTGTGTGTGTGTGTGTGTGTGTGTGTGTGTGTGTGTAGTCCTAAACTTGGTACGACTGCAGTATAATGATTAATGCTCCATGTTCTAGCTTTAGGTAACTTAAAATTGTGTTTATATACAGAATAATAGTATAAAGATAAATACGAATAATAAATATTAAGAAAACACAGGTAGAAAGAAAAGAATTCCTTAGGTGGAGCATAGTTTCATATTTTTGACCATTAAAAGGTAGTGTAGATAATTTAGTTCTAAAATAATATACAACATTGGATCAGAAAAACATCACTTTCAAATAACATATAGACAATATTTAATAAGAATGCTATAGGATGTTTTTATTAGTAGTACTACTAAATGCATGAATTATATCTGAAAAATAAAATGACCCCAAATAAAAATTTCACCTGTATTACTAAAATTTTGTAAGTGCATGTTTCTCTATCAATCGGGCATTCAAAATTCTAAGATATTTATATATAGTATGGTAAAGTCGGGCTGCATTACCTATATGCGCGCACATGCGCACGCACGCACACACACACACACGTGTGCTTCACTTTTATTCGGCCTGTATTTGAATTACCTTGGAATAATTCAACTGTAATTTTCTCATCACTCAAATAATTGTACCTCTCAGATAACAGCTTTAGGATATCTGAATTTATCAAGAAAATAAACCGTTTTTCTGCTTAGTGAACTCGTCCAAAGTATTATATTTAGCATGCCTGTATGGTGCTCAAACTCTGAGTATACAATTAAAGATATGACCCCAAGACACCACCCTCCCAGAAAGAAATACATTGCAGGGATAATCCTATGTTTAGTGAGTGAGAAATTACTATTTAACAGATGGTCGAGAGACCCAAGAGACATATTTTTCCCCAAATACCTTCATTTGCCTTCTATGTTGCCCTATACCAAAGATAAGTCACTCATCATCTGAAAAATATTAATTTTATATCTAAAATGGAAGCAAATGGAAGTATTGGTGATTGTTAGCCTCTATAATTGAGAAGATTAGATTTTAATGTCCACGTAGACCAAAGGAGGTAAGACTCTAGCCTCTATGAAGAGCAAGATGGAACTGCGACTCAAATGAATTCAGGAACTTGGAAAAACTGTACCTTCAATGAAAGATCTGCAAGAAAAAGTCTGGCTACTAGTACAGAAAATTAAGGAGGAAGCTCCTTCTGCTTGAGCTCTGCATCTCATGAAAGTTTAAGTTCCAATTTTCACCACCCACACAAGCTAGAAACCCTCAAACTAAATAACTTCAGAGCAAATATTGGTCCTCGGATGGTGATACCTTGGCGTTCCTGGCAAGAGCAGAGACAAAACTCCATCGGAAGAAAGCTTCCATTACCCAGGCATAGGGGGGCGGGGCAGACGACGCAGTCTCACTACATATTAGTTTAGAATCCAAAATTACAAGACACAATAGGAAACAATCAGCATCAGAGTTAGCAATAACATACAACAATTAAAACCTAAAAACTTGAGGTAACAGACTAGCGATCGGAAAGAAAACTTAAAGTACATATATTTAAAATAATGAAGTCATAAAATAAGAAAGAAATATTACATCAAAAGGGCACATTTGAAAAAGAATTAGAACTTTTAAAAATAAAAATATCAAAATTAATGAAAAGCAGAGTAAAAAGCATTTTTTTAAAAAAAGGGTGAAGAGAAAATAAAAAAAATAAGGCACAAAGCAATATAGAGATATAAAAAAATAGACACTATTAGAGATGAAAAGACAGGGTAAGTATAATTAGAAGGTCCAACACGTTTCCAACAGTAATTCCATAAGATTGTAAGGGAGAGGTGAGTTAATTCACTGCCGTTCGCTCACCCCACCTTTCTTCTGCCTGCCACCATTGCTGCCTCTCCCCCAGCTCAAGGATTCTCCTGTAGTAAACACAGGAGGAAGCAGTGCTGTGGTCCTGTGGGTTGGCGGGGAGCAGTGGAGGACTCCCCTCGTGAAAAGCTGGAAGAGTTGCAATTATTTTCATCAGTTCCTCACCCCCTTCCACCCCCGGCAGTGCTACAGTGCTACCATAATACTTCCATACAAAGGCCAAGCCTGACCAAACACTGTTGATTTTTGTCTGGGGGAGATGGAACAAGCAATGACCTTCTCTCTAGGCAACATGGGTGGGACAGAGGCAACTAGTATACTTAAAAGCTTCCCCTCCCCCATAAAATACCATTCTACCACAGTATCTGTTGACCCTACCTCCAGCCTACCACCATCCAACGCACGGCCTTCAGTCTCCCCAGGGATTGCCTACAGATTTTATATTCATCACTCTAACCTATGCTTGCTTCCTTTTCTGTGTTTTCTATATGGCTGGGCTTGGGGGAGGGAGTTAGCCACCTGCGCTCCTTCACTAAGTTTGAAAATTTAAAACTTGCTATCTTTTCTTTCATATCATTTTATTTTCTGTTTTTTAGTGTGTTTAAATGCAATTGTCACCCTGCTAAACACCTTTGTTTATTTCAAAAGTGTGACTATAGTTTCTTGTATGCTCTTCCTATGTAGAAAATGACATCCTCTTGAGAACAGTAATTGTGCCTATTCAAGTACAGTCTTTATAGTACTTTCTTTTGCCTTAGCTATCGCAAATGGACCTCCTAGGACCCCTGTCACCACACTGAATGAGAGTGGGCAGTCTTAACTAGACAACACACCAGGGCTAAGCAAGCCCTTCCAGTTGTGTGACAACCCTTATCAAGGAAGGAAATCCCCTTCAGTATCTATTTTGCTAAGTTTTTATAATGAATTGTTGAATTTATTAAATCTATATTCTGAATGAACTGAGATGATGTGTTTTCATCCTTTACATGTTAATGTGGTGAATTACATTATTAGATGTTTTCAATGTTAAAACCACCTTGAATTCTTAATACAAACTTAGTCATGACATATTATAAATATCATGTATTGTTGGTTTCTTTTGTTAATAACCTGCTAACAGTTTTCACATCCACATTCATGAGTGAGTTGCCCTATAATTTTTCTTTCTTACACAGTCCTTATTTAGTATGAGTAGCCAGGTTATACCTGCCACACGATGAGTGGGAAGATTTGGGGGGAATTTGTGGAAAACTACATCTACCAGTTCCTGCATGTTTGGTAGATCACCTGGGCCTTGTGCTTTCTTTGCAGCAAGTTTCTGTATATAATGATTCAACTTTTTTAAATTGTTATAAGACCATTGATGTGTTTCTTGACTCAGTTTCGGTAATATTTTTCTAGCAATTTGTCCATTTCACCTAAGTTTTTGAATTTGCTAGCATTTGTAGTTTTGCCTCTGATTTATGGTTTATTTGTACCCTCCCTCCTTTTCTTCATCAGTCTTGCCGGAGGCTTGCAAATTTTATTCTTTTCAAAAACCACAATACATGGCTTTGAGCTACTACAGTTTTCCTTCATTCTTTGAGCTTAGTCTTTTACTAACATCTTAAGTGAGTGGCTTAAATAATTTCACTTTTTCTCATTTACTATACACATTTAAAGTTATAAATGTCTCTCTATTGCTTTAGCTATATGACATAAATTTTGATATATAACATCACAATTATTTTATGTCCATTATTTCTTCTTTCATGCACCAACCATTAAGAGGTGTTTTTAAAAATAAAAATACAATTGTTTTGCAACTTAATTGCACTGTGATAAGACAATGTGGTCTATGAGATATCAATTCATTGATATTTGTTGATACATTTTTAAAAGCCTAACATGAGGCCAATTCACATATATTTTCTAAGAAAGCAACAGAAATTCTTCAGTTTGAAGTGTAATTATTTTTTACTTAATTGATAAACTATTAAAAGAAGGTTATTTGTTGACATATTGCTTTATATATTTGAAGTCATGCTATTAGCAACATATAAGTACAAAAAAAGTGCTCTATTTTCCTTCTAAACTCATCCTTCTATTACTAGGTAGTGAATTTATTCAGATCTAGCAATACCTTTTTACCTTATAATCTACTTTGGCCAATATGCACAGAACTATATCAGTGGTCTTGTGGTTACTATTTGTGTGGTATATATCTTCCACCATTTTTCTTTCAAGATGCTGTATTTTTTTTCAGTTACAATTCTCATAACATAATTTAACTGTATGATTTTTTAATTCAATCTTACTCTGTCTTTTAACTTGAAAGATCAGTCCATTTACATAAATTGTGGCACATGTATATAGACACATTTGGATTCCACAATTGTATAGTGTCCTTACTATTTTTCCTGCCTTTCTAATTCCTCTCAACCCCTTCGACTTTTTTTCTTAAAAACTCATTATGGTGGTTTTTTTTTTTTCTTTAACCAATTTTTTTCTTTCTACTTTTTGGATAGAGTCTCCATCTATTCATTCAGTGGTTAGTCACTCTGGATAATATAGCAAACATACTAAACCTTCTAAAGTCTAAAGTTAAACAATCACTTCCTAAAATTTTTTTCCAGCCTTAATGAGGTATAACTGACAAAATATTGTATACATTTAAGGTATACTATATGATTTGATATATATTGTGAAATGATTACTATAATAACTTTACCTTCCTCCTGAACAATGCAGACTCTAAAATGCTCCAACTCCAACCACACTCTTCCTAAATTTTGCTAATACTTTCCAATATTATAATTCTACTTAGATCTTAATCCCATAAATTAGACATCGTTATCGTTTTATAACATATTGTCCCATGCCCACATATTTACCATACCTTATCTTTTACTCTGAGTGAAATAGGAAGCCACTTCAGAGTTTTGGAAAGGGGTTCAAGACCCAAAGAGGTATGGTTCTAGCTACCATCATCTCTCACCTGGATTACTACAATAAAATCCTAACAGGCTTTCTGCTTCTGCCCTTTACTACTATTGTCTATTCTCAATAGAGCAGCCTACATAATCTTTTTTAAATGTTTAAGATCATTCACTCCCTGCTCAAAACGTTTAATGACTTCCATTTCACTCAGAATAAGAGACAAAATGCATACAATACACTACAAAACCCTATTTGATCTGGGTTCCTCTTACTTCTGTCCTAATCTTCTTTGCATTCATTGCATTCCAGTCACAGGAACCAGCTTTCTGTTCCTTGAGTGTGTTGATGGCATGCACTTGTGTCTTGTGCAATGGCTGTTCTCTCTGCCTAGAATGCCCATCTCCCAGATATCTGTACATGTAACTCTGTCACCTCCATCAAGGTTTTGCTTAAAAGTCATTACCTCAACAAGGCCTGATTATCTTATTTGAAATTGTGATCCTTCTACCCCCAGCATTCCCAATACTCCTTACTCTGTCCTAATTTTAATTCTTTCCACAGCACTTATCACCTTCTCACATAGTCAATGATTTACTAATTGATTATCTATTGTCTGTCTCCACCTGCTAGAATGCAAACTCTAGAAAGACAAGGATCTTTGTTTTGTTCCTTGACATCTGAAGTGCCTAGAGTGCCCATCATGCAACAGGCAGTCAACAAATGTGTGTTAAATAAATGAATGTGAACAATTTCATGTCAACAGACTGTGAACAGAAGTGATGTGTACAACATCCTGATCATTCCATTAAATACAAAATGATGTGCCTTGGTCTCACTTACACTTTCTTACAGGCTGAAACAAGGACCTAGAACTGATAAGGCAACTGTATTTATGTGAATAAGTAAAGTGCTCTAGGATATGGAAACATAATATGATGGCTAGAATCTAAAACTCTCTTCAAAAGTGCTATATGAGTTACTTTGAGTTCCATGGACGTCACTTTCAGGGAGATGAATGGAGTGCTGGGTCTTTTCCATCTGCCCCTCTAAATCCATCCTCTGTCCTTCTTCACACTGCTTTGTGTCCCAGGATGCTGACCTTCATGGATTCCATCAACCAGGCCTCCTTGCCCTATGGCCTCCAGGTAAATTTGGCCAAGTGCAAGCACCAGCAGGAGGTCAGAGAACAGAAGAGAGAGTTTGGAGTGTTTATTCCCCTGTTTCATCTCTACTTGGCTACAGTTCAGTAGTGGCTGAATTTGTCTACCTATGATCAAAGACTGAGTCAGGGAAACCCACGGGCATAGTCACAGTTCTCACTTGGTTCTCATATCAGCTTCCTTCCCTTTCCCTTTCAGGCCTAGGGGCGGCAACGGCTTCTTGCTGTTACCAGCACTGAGTATTTGACCGTCTCTTGTTGTTTACCTTAACTCTGTCTACCTTGCCTGCCCTATGTATGTCGTCACTTCATTTTTTTTAAGTTTATATATGTAAATTAGTTTCAAGTATATAGTACACTGGTTAGACATCTACGTAGTTCATAAAACGATCCCCCCCAACTGCTCCCCCTGGCCTTTCATTTTTTTAAAAAACACACAAAAACTCTCCAGTTACACCTTGGGGTGTGTCACCTATTTCCTGCTGGGATCCTGATCAGTATAAAGGGTACCAAACACAAGCTTCTCACTCTTAAATTTCTCTAACCATAGAGGTTTTTGGCCATATGTCCTATTTCGCTCCCCCATCACGCAAACATTCTCTTAAAAGTAACTCTGTAAATGCTTAGTATTTTCTACTATACTAAAAGGTATCTTGTGTGAAAGTGGAGGTAGTCATTATCATTTTCATTATCTTGCCCATTTGAAGGTGAGACTGTAGCTCTAATTGGATCATGAATAGAATATTTCAAGGCCTTTCTTTTTTTTTTTTTCTGTCTTTCATTATTTTTATGCCAAGGAGACCAGATTGTAAATCAAGTCTTGGACCTCCTCCACTTCCTTGTAAAGAATTTTAACAATAGTTAATCTAATCTCTTCTCTACTGAAATACTGCACGCACCTGAGGCTGTCAGAATGTCATGCAGAGAATATACTGGTTAAGCATTCTACTTCCAGCAGTAGGAAAAAAAGTCACATTTTCTAAGTAGGGTCTTAGGGTTATTGCACTTAAAGGCTGTTATCATCTACATGAAACCTATAGTCCCCTAGAACACAAAATTTTAGACTTAGAAATATAGAGGCAATTGGTTCAGTATTTACTTTTCCTCATGAAGAATTTTCCTCTAATATCCAGGAAAGATAACTAGGCAATCGCTGCTTAAGCATTTCTAGTGTGTCAGGGGACCTAATATAAGCTTTTAAAAATTCTACTAACAGTGCATTTATTGTTAAAAATTTGTTTCCTTATGTTGAATCAAAATCTTTACAACTAAAACACCTACCAATTGGAGCCAGTAACCCTCTTAGGAGGCAAAAGCTGTATATCCATGCAATCTTTCTCTCTTTCATGTGTTTTCTCATTGCGTTTCCAGGACTGACAGAGCCTGGCACATAATAGGCTACAAATCTATTGAAGAATATAAATTAACAAAAAATTTAAAGACACCGATAGTATATCAAGATCTCCTCCTGTTTTCAGGACAATCATGCCCAATTCTCTTAGTCCTCAATTGATGGTTTCTAAACACATTAAAATTGATTGCACTCCTTTAGACAAATTCAATTTGTACATGACCATATGAAAATGTGATAATCAGGACTGAACAAATAGCTCCATAAATAGGTTGATAAGACAATGGTAAATGGGTTCATTGCTCTTTTTCCCTGTATTTAAGGAACAATATTTTTATTAATGGAATCTAAGTTTGTGTTAGCAACACCACTATTGGCTCACATAGATTTTTCATTTAATTAAAACATTTAGATTTTTAAACTATTCATTCACTAACTTAACTACCCAGACTAATTTAGACAATGAATAAGACAAGTCAAAGACCAGCCATTATGAACATGCATTTTTTAAAGGTTTGAGATGGTTTTAAAATAAAACAGTATTAATAGAGAAAAAGTGATAATGAACAAATAAATACATAAATATTATAATGATGAGTAATAAGTGCTAATAAAAAATGAAGCGGGATAAATAATTAAAAAGGGATGAAAAAGAGGCCACAATAACTCTGGGTGTCAAAGAGATCTCTCTTAGGAGATGATATATGAACAAACATCTGTCATATATAAAGTATCAAGCCATGCAAAAACCTAAAAAAGAGCTTCCAAGGCAAAAGAATTACAAATGTTAAACTGCACAATTAGAATATTTGAGGAACAAGAGGTCACTGTAACCTGCAGAGAGAAAATGGGGAAAGGTGGTAGGAGATGAGTGGTAAGAAATGAGTGACCCGATCACATAGGGCTTCATACACCACGGTTAGGGGTCTGGATTTTATTCGAGGTATTACGGAAAGCCTCTCTAGGGTTTTGGGCAGAATGATGTGATCTGATTTACATGCAGAAAAAAAGTCTCTGGCTACTCTGTGGAGAGCAGACGAGCATAGGGACAGGAAGACTAAGTAGAAGACTTTGTAATAGACCATGACAAAGGACAAGTGTTTGAATCAGAGTGTTAATCCAAGTACAGAGGTTTTGTATTAATCTTGACTAGATTTTTAAACTTTTTAATTTTAGAATGTTTTAGATTTAAAGAAACATTGCAAAGATAGTATTGAGAGATCCCATATACCCCACACCTGTTTCCCTATTAAAATCTTACATTATTATGATACTTTTGTCACAAATAATGAAACAATATTGATACGTAAATATTAAGGTCCATACTTTATTCAAATTTCTTTAGTTTTTGTTTTTCTTTCTAATATCCTTTCTTATGTTCCAGGATTCCATCCAGGAGAGCACATCACACTTATTCATCATGTCTCCTTAGGCTCCTGTAGATCCTGACAGTTTCTTCGAATTTCCCTGTTTTTGATCATTTTGATGACTTTAAAGAGTATTATTCAGGTCTTTTATATTATAAGATTTCCTTATTTAGAAATCTGATGTTTTGCTTATCTGATGTTTTACTCGTGATTAAACTCATGTAATAGCTTTTGGGAGGAAGACCACAGAGGTGAAGTGCTATTCTCATCCTCTCTTGTCAAGAGTATATGTTTTCGATATGACTTATCACGGCTGATGTTAAGCCTGACTACCTGGCTGAAGTAGTGTTTGTCAGATTTTTCCACCATAAAGTTTTTATGTTGCTTACTTTCCATACAGTCATCTTTGGAAGTCACAATACACTAGCCCACACTTAAGGGGTGGGGATGTATAAATTTTTGGAATTCTGTATAAGAGATTTGT
The DNA here is from genome assembly GCF_000325575.1 of Pteropus alecto. Classification (NCBI taxonomy): domain Eukaryota; kingdom Metazoa; phylum Chordata; class Mammalia; order Chiroptera; family Pteropodidae; genus Pteropus; species Pteropus alecto. The sequence continues at coordinate 857,974 of NW_006435837.1, read as the reverse complement.
CTCTTATCCTTTGTTTATTTATTCAATCATTTATTAATTTGGACTCGCTGATGTTTATTTTATACTTAGGGTTATAATAAAATTTTATGTTATTTATTTTGTTGCCCAAATTGTTTCAGCTTTAGCCTTTGGGAGCTTTTTCAGTTAGCCCCTGTGTCCTTTTGACATACCCCCGCCCCCATCACCATCATTCTTGCTGTCATTGTTTTCATTTGTTTGTTTTTGGTAATTTTGAAAAGCACGTCCATATTTTCCGGCACTATAACATATTCGTGGCTCGTCTTGTTATATTACCTGCCCCAGTACTACACTCCGCCACTTCTCTAAGGAGCCCTGGCTCCTTTCATCAGAAAATGATTTTTGAAACCAAGAGCTGGGCACTGGATGTACTCATTTCTATCAGGTTGTTATAGCTTCTAAGTCTGCTCAGCCAATAGAGAAAGGAGATATTATGTGTGTATAGTAACCTGTGCAGGTACATGTATTTATAGGTATTTCGGATGCATCGATCTGTATCTATATTAAGCTAAATGTGAGTTCATACTGATATCTATAAATCTAATTTATTACAACATGGATCATTCTAGCTTTGACCACTTTCTATTCAGTAACATTTGCACGTTTGTAAAAAAAATCAGTTGACTATATCTCTATTATATTTTACCTTGCTAATTGTGGCCCATCATTCTATATGGTCAAAATAGCTTTATATCTTCATTTTGTCAACCAATATATCTTTTATCCCAGAATCAACAAATTTAATAAGTATATTCCCCAACAAACACTTGACAAGCATGTTGAAGAGTTCAGTATTGTAGACAGAGCCCTAGTGAAGCATTTCACTAGAGACTTCTTCCAGGAAGATGTTGATTCAAGAATTAAGGCTTTCGCATTTGGCTTTTCTGCTATTTTCATGATTCTTCAAAATAAAGAAGCAGCAATGGGATACATGCGTATGTAGATTCTGACAGTTTCCTAGAGATAACTCACCTGGACAAAGTTGAATTCATTTGAGATCAGGAAATACTCTGCAACTATGTTCTCATAACTGAGGTTTCATTTTGCCTTCAACAATATTTTTGTTACCCTTTCCAATTCGCAACAGTATACAGTTCCCTTTTTCCCACATTATGGCTTATCATTACATCACCCTCCTGAAGTCTTTCTTTGTTCATGTTGTACAGAAGATAACTAAAATGATTTTGCAGGTGAACAGATCAATGGAACAGAATTGAGAGTCCAGAAATAAACCCACATAAATCTAGTCAACTGATCTTTGACAAAGGAACAAAGGCAATAGAGCGGAGCAAAGAGAGCCTCTTCAACAAATGGTACTGGAACAACTGGACATCCGCATGCAAACATTAACCTAGACACAGACCTTACACCCTTCACAAAAATTAACTCAAAATGGATCACAGGCCTAAGTGTAAAATGTGAAACTGTAAAATTCCTACAAGATCACAGCTAGAGGAAAACCTAGCTGGCACTGGGTATGGCTGTGACTTTTAGATATAACACTAAAGGCACAACCCATGGAAAAAAAAATAATAAGTAAGTGTGGACTTCATTAAAATTAAAAACTTCTGCTCTGTGAAAGACAATGTTAAGACAAGAAGAAGAGAAGCCACAGACTGGGAGAAAATATTTGCAGAATACACATCCAATGAAGGACTGTTATACAAAATATACAAAGAAATCTTAAAACACAGCAATATGGTGATGGAAGGATATTTAATTTTGGGTGGCGAACACACAATGCAATGGACATGTGAAGTACACTTGTTGAATTGTACACTTGATGCCTATATAATTCTATTAACAAATGTTGCCCCAATAAATTTAATAAATAAAAACAAAGCAATAAGAAAACAAACACCCTGATTAAAATATGGGCCAAAGACTTTAACAGATACTTCACCAAAGAAGATATACAGATGGCAAATAAGCATATGAAAATATGTTTTATGTCATATGTTATCAAGAAAATGAAAATTAAAATGAGACACCACGAAATGCTGACAAGGATGTAGAGCCATAGGAACTCTCATTCATTGCTGGTGGGAATGCAAAATGGCACAGACGCTTTGGAAGACAGCTCTTACAAAACTAAAAATACTCTTAACATACAACCCAGTAATAGTGTTCTTCGGTATTTACCCAGAAGAAGTGAAAACTTATGCCCAGTCAAAAACCTGCGCCCAGACATTTATAGCAGCTTTATTCATAATTGCCAAAACTTGTAAGCAACCAAGATGTCCTTCAGTAGGTGACCGGATAAACTGTGGTACCTCCAGACAATGCAATATTATTCAGCACTAAAAAGAAATGAGCTATCAAGTCATGAAAAGACATGGAGGAAACTTAAATGAATATTAGTACGTAAAATAAGCCAATCTGATAAGACTACATACTGTATAATTCCAAGTATATGACATTCTAGAAAAGGTAAAACTATGAAGACAATAAAAAGATGAGAGGTTGCCAGGGGTTGGGGGAGAGAGGTAAATAGATAAAACACCGAGGATCTTTTAGATCAGTGAAAATACTCTGTATGATATTATAATGATGGATATATGACATTATACATCTGCCCAATCTCACTGAATGTACAACACCAAGAGTTAACTGTTAGGTCAACTATGGACTCAGGGTAATTATGATGCATTAATGTAGGTATCACTCTGGTCAATGTTGAGTTGATAATGGCAGAGTATATGCCCAGGGGTATGTGAGATACCTCTGTATCTTCCTCTCAATTTTCAGTAAATCTAAACTGCTCTAAAAATAAAGTCTTTAAAAAAATCATTTTGGTACTTGCATTTTTTGATTTTATCTTCACTGACACTATCTTTTTGGGATTAGATCACTCTTATAAATTCATCCTTGGTCATGTATTCTTTTAATTTTGATAAACTGTCTTTTTAAAATCTGAGCTCATTGGACTAAAGAAAGACATGTGACAGTTAAATGTATTACATGATTCTGAACTGGATCTTTTTGCTATAAAGATACCATTGGGACCACTGGTGAAACCTGAATGGTAGTAACATGTCAGTGTTAATGGTGTTCACTTCACCATTTCGATTGTTGTACAGTAGATATGTAGAAGAATTCCCTGTTTTTAGGAAATACACATTAAAGTGTTCAGGAAATATGGAGTATTATATCGGCAATTTTCTCTCAAAGAGTTACAGAAAAAAAAAAAGGTTCTTTGTACTGAATTTGCAACTTTCCTGAAATTTTGAGATAGTTTTTAAATAAAAATGTATTAATGAACATAATTTGTTAAAGTGCACTCATGAGACAAATTTTAAGGGCATCCACACTAATTAATATCTTAGCATCCCCTCTCCTTTTCCACCCTTAAGGAATTAGTCATGATCATGAAATTAGAAATTCATTTTTCAGAGTTCCCTTCTATCCCTACTCCCCTTTCAAGTTTCTATATGAGTTATATGTATTTTTCTTTGCTTTCTGAAAATCATCTTTCCTTGTCTAACCTTGCTGATAAATTTTCATACACCATGCTCAATCCTGTTTCCTCAAATTTCCCATCTCTTGGCCACTAGTTAAAACCAAGTCAGCATAGTGGCTCCTCCATGTCTATTCTACCTACCGGGGAAAGAATTATCAAGAGAGGTAGTAAGATATTGTTCAGATATTCTGTGCTTTGTATTTCTCCTTTTATCCTCACTCTTTATTGTGTTTTCTTCTGTCCTGACTGGGGTTTTACATATAGATATGTGCCTTCTTAATTTAAAAGAACTGAATTAACATATCAAAATTCCAACAGATCACATGATTTAGGAAGTCTAAATTCAGAGATGTGCTTGAACCAGAGATGGTGTGATTAACTAGCCTGCTTCAGACTTCCAGATCTTCCAAGCAAAGGGCTTAGGATATTTGTGAGCAGGAGATTTTGGGAAACATCTTGCTTACTTTGAATAAATATTCTTAGTAAGGAAAATGGCTATGGTCACAGGATATCCCATTCTTTCTTGGCCCAAGTTTATAAAGAAATATCCACTTGTTTTAAAGCATGTGAAGAAGAAATGAATCCATGACTAGTCTTAGGGGTATGTTTCTGTTTTCTTTCTCTCTCTCTCCTTGTAATCAGTGAATCTAAGAATTTAAGCTCTCTCATGTTTTGTTTAAAAATGCTGCAAATCCTGTGTAGCTTCTACTTTAACTTATTTTATATCATAGGAAAATCATTTTGATGTGTGTACTGAGGAGGCAAAACAACTTCCAAATGCTGAAAGCAAAAATGCACAAAAAGGCTTTGACATCAGACATCATACAATGATCCAGGTTTCATAAAACTTTATGTTGAACATGGGAATTACATGGTCATTATTCTAGAAAGTGAAATTCCATTATATCAGGCCTATATGTAATGATTGTTCAACAATAATAATGTGAAGTATTAATCAAATTGGAAAGCTCTGGCCAATGGCCTATAAAGCAATTTCCTCCTCGTTTAACATCGTCCAGCTTCAAAATGTATTTGTATTTACTTTAGGGCCTTTAAAAAACCTAACCAGTGGTTTCTCTTATCCCTAAGGTATGGTGTGTTGAATTTTTTACATATACATAATGCACAGAACTAAGCAACTGTGTTTACAAGACAATAAAGAGAAACAGATTGGTAATAATCCCTTAAAAAACTTAACCACAATATATTAAAATTTAAAAGGGTCTCAGAGGGCAATGAGATAATTCAAAGATAGGGACGCAATAATTTAAAAGCAACCACTGTATAAAAGAGGCTCTGACTGAATACTGATTAACAGAGGGCTACCCTTTTGATCCAAGCTGGGGAGAACTGCTTCTCAGGCATTATGTTATGAGATAGGGAAATCCTATTGCATCTTTCAACAAATCTCTATTTCCTAGAAGCCTGACTTTCAAAATAGTTCTGATTGCCTCTCATGCTATTTTCTAGCAGGTGATTAACCCTTGCCAAGCAATCACACGGTTTTTTAGTACAAGGGAGCAATCTGGTTGAGCCAGAATTCCAGATGTAAATTTAAGTTCTCTTTACAAAGGCTAAAGTGTTTGATTTACCCTGGGCTTGAACTGAAAAATGTGCCTCTATGTCTAAAAGAAACTGCTAGTCGACTATCTGTTTCTTCTTCCTAGACACCTAACTAACTAGACTGTATTTCCCAGCTGTTCTGGCAGGTGGGTGCAGCCATCAAGAATTTTTTATCCAATAAAACGTGAGTAGAGATGCATGGCCACTTCTAAGCTTGGCTCACAAAAGCCACCCTACACATGATCCTTCTTGTCCTGTCCCACTCTCTGTGTGGCCTTGGACGCTAAGACTAGAAGATGATGGAACCACAAGATGGAGGAAGCCCAAGTATCCAAATCATCACCAAGAGTTAAACTGCATGTGAGAAATACAGCACATGAGAAATACATTTTTCATTGTTAAAGGAATGAGAGCTGGAGGTTTCTCTTCCAGCAGCTGGCATCACCTTAACTAATACACTACAGTTGTCATCATTATTTCCAGGGGATCAAAGGCAGAGGCATCTCACATTACAGAGTTGTCAGAGTCACAATCTTCCCAAGATTGAAATCGCCTGAGATTCACATTGTTAGGCAATGCCAGGACAAGAGAAAGCTTTTCTTGTGCTGGCATCCAAGGAATAAATGGAATTCTGCACCAGGGATGGAGATGCGGCGAGGGTCATTTATCCTTTTCCACATCAGACACTCTGACAGGTCCATGCTCCCAGGAAAGAATAAATGCTGTACTAACTTCCCAAAATGAATGTGTACAACTAAGAGAATAGAAAAGCAAATTGTGTGTGTATATATATTTTTTCTTTACAATCTTTTCATTACTTCTTTTCACATGCTATAAAACTCTCACTCACTCATTCCACAAATATTCATTAAGCAATTAGGAACTGAAAAATATTTCATCAGAGGTGACATGCAAACTATTGCCTCCAGCTGTTGAGTCAATTTACTGAAAAAAAAATGAGAGCTATAAAATTCTTGGGAATGAACCCTATGCAAAAACTAAATTTATAAAGCAGACCAAATTTTTGATATTCTGACCTAAGGACAGACTGTGTCAAATGATATTTCTCTTTTTGAATGAGAAAATATAGTGACTGTATTCATGATCCACATACAACATTTAATACATACAAAAAAAGAAAGTTCCTCACTTTCAGTAGAAATGGATATCGGGGCCCAACATGACTCGATCAATTAATATTAGTATTTGTCAGGTAAATATTGTCATAGGAAACACCACCAATGCAAATCTGGAAGAATTCCTGCCTTATCTGACAGGGGCGACAAAACAGCACAAGCTTCAGGCACACAGGAAGCTTCACAAGGAAACATAACCCAACCCTGGACTTCGACCTTTGGGTTTAGTTAGACAAAGCAAAGTGAGGACAATATTTCAAGAGGACAATGAAGTCCCAAACTTGATGGAAAATCAGAACAGTAGGTCTCTACACAAGGGCATCCTGTTAGAGACAGCACACATTTGCTCCCTCCTCTATATATCCTCTACACTTGGTTCTCACCTCCATTAACACTTCCTGTTGTACTACGCTGGCATCCTCTGTTCGTCCCCCCACCTGACTCCCACATGAGCTCGTTAATGGCAGAGACCATCTCTTACTCACATTTATAGTTATCCCTAGCATTTAGCTCAGTGCCTAAAAAGAGCAAAGGCCCAGATAATGCTATCGGAAGGGACAGATGGATGGATGGATAACAAATATTTGCAGCCTGCCATTGGCATTCCCCTCTCTGCGATCAGAGCAGTGCAAGGCACACGTAAACACAAAAATATCCTTCAGGGTGGCTCAACCCTGGTACTAAGATGGCTAAACTGTTAGCACATTCTTAAATTCAAAGAGAATCAATTCCAGTAGAGAGCCAAACTTACATGCCTTGTAACCTGTACTAAGTATCTCCAGGTTCTCTCTCTGAGGTGTCCATCTCTCTCTATATATATGCTTTAGAAGAAAATCAGTGTTGTTGACTAAGACATAATTTTACCTATTAGGATACTCTTGCTCTAATCACATTATTATTATTTTAAAATCTAACTTCTGAGAACTATGCACCTAATGTGGATAAATAATTCATCTTATTATGAACTATCTGTAGACAATGGGCTCAGTTCGATAAGAAGGTTCCAAAGAAATTATATCATTTTAATAATCAGGGTGTTTATCAGACTTGGTCAGAGTTGTTCCAGCCAAATTCTCTTTGACACAAGGTACTTCAGATAGGGACATGATCACCAGGAATGATTCTAGAGAATCCATTAGGGTTGCAAAGTAGTTATAATGGCATCGAAACTGTCAAAAAATGATAAAATCTGCCATTTGCCTCAGATATAAAAATAGTTTGGAGACATTTTAAACAGAGTTGTTAGGCCTAGCTATACAGGGAAGAAAAAAAATGCTTAACTTTAACTATTTAATCAAAGCAATTTTTAGATTTCGTCCAAATCTGAAGCAAAGGAAAATATAGACTTAAGTTTTATTATTGGAACACAGCATTTTGCAACATGTTTAAAATTTTGAGATGTGCTTCTATATTAGCGTTTCTAAATTGAATAGTTGGCCTCCAGAGAAATATAGAAAAATTTAAGTACTGCTTTTTTCCATATTAAAAAATATTTAAATAGCTTCATGGATATATTAAAAGAAATAGCTCTAGGGAAGCAAGGCTATCTGGTAAATATACATTCTGATGAACTCAACCATCAGAAAAAGCCTTATTGTATTTCTATAATTTCAAAGTTACTTCCGATGTTACACATATAAATTAATTTTACTAGTTTTAACTGATGTTTATATAACTTTTGATATTCTCTTTTAATTTGAATGATTAATAAACACATTTCCATGATCAACATTCTCTATATGTTTTTCATTTTAATGTTTGTGTATCATTCCTTGCGTTAATGTACCACAGATTTTGTCATTCCCAAACTAGTTGGTGTTTTTATCCAACCAGTACATAATTTAGTTCTTTGTAATTTGAGGTTTTTCATAGGAATATGTTCCTACACACACACTTTTCAAAGTGTATATACCAGGGTCAAAATATCGTGACTCTTGTAATAGACTCCAGGCTGTGTGTTCCCCACAATGTAAAATCAATGTAAAGTGCAGTTAGCAACACCCACTGCATTTAATCAAACCTAAGATACCATCAGTTGTGAGGCACACCATTGTTTTCTATACCCCTTAGAAAGTAAAAGAAAAAAAAAAAGCTGCTAATTCAGTGGTGACTCAATGTTATGGTGCGATCTATCAAAAGAGCATCTTGATCCCAAAGAAATTAAAATGTTAAGAAATGTGCATCTTACTGTCATTTAAATGCAGGATTTTTTCAATGCTCCACTAACACTGGTTATATCAGCATTTTTCTTCTGATAGTTTAATGTGTACATTGTGTTCTCGAAATGTTTAAATTTGCATTCTAGCTACTACTAAAGCTGAGCTTTTTTTTTTTAACGAGATGATTTCCTCATATGTAAACTGGCTTTTCATATCCACTTATTAACAGGGGGAGAATTTTATGAATGTTTATATATATTAGTCAGATAATTAAACAAGTCTGTTGGACACATTGAGCTTCTCCCACTCTGTTGTTTCTCCCCTTTTTGTATTTGCTGTATTACTTTTTGAATGGCAAAAGCTATTTAATTTTATATATTAAACTTTATCTGTAATCAAAAATCTCCATTTCTCCAATAATCAGAACTGTATCTCCCCTATGAATGGCATGAAAATATGACATGGCATTTTCTACCATTGTATGTTCTTTTGTATTAACTCTTCATTGCAATTCAAGTTGATTGCAATGTATAGTTTGAGGTTTGGTTTGAGTTTACATTAATGAGTATTCATATTGCCTTCCAGTTTTCCCAACCAGACATGTTAAATTTGTGCTTTTACTTCCATAATTCAGCTGCTCCTAGCTTTTCACATATATATTTCTTATACATTGTAGATAAATATAAATAACATGATTTACATATGGTTTATTAATATGTCATAATCTCCTATAATATCAATAGCTGTTTGTGATAAATGAGGCACAAACACCTCATTTTACAAATGAAGAAGCGAATAATTCAGAAACATTAAATAAAATGCCCAAAGTTACACCATCAATGCATGACAGCCATGACAAGAATCATAATTCTTGTCCTGATTCAGAATTTTTCCTTTACCCCACCCTTATAAAATTGGTGATTTGAATATTTTTCAGGAAGCTCTATTCTACTCTGTCATTCAATGGTTTTATATCGAACTTGATACCAGTCAGTTCTTATATCTATCTATTTAGAATACATTTAGAGGTTTGAATACATTTGTTAAGTCTTATGTGGGCTATCTACCATTATTACATTTTTATTTTTTAACGTTTGTTAGTATTATTAGCCATGTATTCTATCAGATGAAAATCACTATCTCTTTCACAATTTATGAATTAAACTATGAAGGTACTAGATTATGTTAAGTATAAAATAGCTTAGAAAAACTGCCATCTCTACTGCAGTTATAATATATATCACCTTATTTGTACATTTCTTTCATCTCCCATAGTTTTTTAAAATTATATTCTGTAATAAATTCCATGTGCCCTGAATTATGTTACTACAAAAATCATTTTAAAGTTATTGTGAATAGATTTCTTATTCATTGCATCTTCAGGCTGTCTTTCATTAATATGTCAGTGTGAAATGAATATTTGTGAATTCACTTTATAGCCTGCAACTTTACTGCATCAGTTTACTCCCTCATAATTTTTCTGGTTAATACCTTAGGACAGTCTAAGAAGACAACTGGCTTCTTTTAAAAAGTGATTTGTTATTCCTTTTGTTGGTGTAGCTTTAATTTTTATTTTCTTTACAAGAAATTATAGCTAGGGTTTCTAATACTATGTCTAATGAGGGTTGTTTCAAGTGGCAATCTCAACATTTTCTCTTTTTAAAGAAAAAACTCCATTGCTTTCTATGTTATTCTTTAGTTTTAAAAATAACTTGTGGATATTTGATTTTTAGTTTCTTTTATAATAGACATTTTCTTATATGATTTCTTGGCATCTACTGAGATAATGATACATTTTTTTTTACCTTTTAGTGTGTCATAAGCTATAAAGATAAACCACAAAGAATGCCTGGGTTTGTTCATGTATTCACTCGGCAAACATTTGTTGAGATCTGTTGTCTGTGCTGGTGAAAAGCAAATGAAGTGCTTGCTTATATCAAGCTTAATTTTTGCTGGGATGATAACTTAGTTCAAATGGAAAATCAGTCTAATGTAATATCATATTCTGTATGCTAAAAATGTATTGAAGAATTCTAGGACCACGGTATGGAAGAGAAGGATTAATAATCAGTCTATGACTTGATTTTTTCCTTCTTGAGGGATACCTGAATCCATTTTGATCTCAACCAGACCTCTTTATAAATATACTAATACAATTTACTAGCTAGAAGTCCTGGAATAATTTAGTTCATCTGAGGAGTCCTTTCCCCAGGGTATACTTGATCAGTTTGGATTGTTTATTGCAAATAACTCTGCAATTTATGGATACATGAGCTGACTGGAGAATGAATATTAGTTACCTAAGCCTTTTAGCTATATGGCTAGCAAGGTCTAAAAATGAAAGACCCCAAAACTAAGTAGATTTCCTAGGCTAACTTTTATAACTTACTGTTAGGCCTCATTACTCCCACCACGAACATATCCTGCCATGAAAAAGGAATTAGGAAACTGCTACTCATGGACTGGGGCATCCCAGATATCAATGTGGTGTGTGCTGAAGTTCCTTTCAGATATCCTCTGCTAATCATTGGCAAAGCATAGTGCTGGGTAAGATTTCTGTCTCATATGACTCTGACTGGCAATTTAGCCGTGTGTGTAATCATAAGTAAAACACATCATCCTGGGTTTTCCCAACCCCTCCTTAGCAGACATAACCCAATTTGGTTCCTAACCAAGGCAACAGTAACCAATTCAGTTCAACAAACATGTCTTAAATGTCTGAACATGGGTCAGGCACTGAAAATACAAAGGCAAATCAATTATGTGTCTGGCCTTTACTCAGTTATAATCCACTGAGTAAGGGCACTTAGGCCCTTGGAACCTTGAAAATGAAATTTGTCTTGCTGACATGAATCTGGTATGAGGCGTGCCTAAGACGAATGTTTGTGGTCCACACACTCACCAAACTTCAGCTTTCTTCAAAACTCAATCCTACCACCACCGATGTCTTCAGCATTCGTATAACAGAGATCCTGGTGTGACATCTGTTTCTGGAATCTCTTACTTAATGAAACAGGAGCCTTACACTGGACTGGAGATGTTTTACAAGCCTTGCAGAAGCCTTGCCGAATTTATAACCCCAGGGCCTACCCTGGAGATTTCCTACTGTGAGTTCCTGTACACACTGCTTCCTGTGTCTCTGCCTACAGGCATTCTCTGGCTGTAGAAACCTGATGGACCTGCTCCTGGGGCATCCGAAAAGTGTGGCATAATTAACACACACGATCGACATCAACCCATGAAGGATGAGAGTTGCTGGATAAATACTCCAGCTTCCTCTCCCCTCGGTGGAGCCATTAGTTCTGAGCCACATTCCCCCCAGTCTCTCAGAGCACCCCCTCCCAGAATCTGAGCCTAAATGACCACAGGTTTTCATTTTATTGACTTCCCTCCATTTCCCCTCTCATTTCCTCATTCTCTCACCATAGCTCTTGGGATCATCTGCCAAATAAACCACTTGTACACGCAGCCTTGCCTCGTGGTCTATTTTACAAAAATCCAAACTAAGACAATAGAAATTTTTGCAATTTCCTTAGCTGTGACAGTTATCTCTCCCGAGGGTTAGATCCCATCCCAGGCCCCTTAGCCAAGAACCAGAGATGTGCAAAAATCAGGACAAACAGGCCAGCTATAATGCCCCGTTTTCCTCAATAGATTGGCTAATTGAGATGTTTAGATCAGATTCATGTGCCATAGCTTCTTTAGGCACTATACATTAGACTAATGATTAACAGATGTCAAGGCCATGTGTAAAGCCAGATGAATTCTTACATCCCTGATGCCACTCTGCAAGGTTCTCCCACTGCTCAGTACAAGCTGCAGACCTTTATGACAGAACAGCATTTTTAACATTGCATTGTCTATATCTGTGAATTCTTTGTCTCTTTTATTACATAATTTTGAGGATACACACTATTTTTGTATTCAGTTCCCAAGACAAAGAGGCTTTCAAAAACAGTTCATGTATAAATAAATGAATAAACAGCCAATATCCCACTAGACATCGCCAAACAGGAGGTCCACCAAGCTCTTCGAGCTCAGTGTATTAAAAACTGAATTCATCATCTTCCAAGTCCCAACTTTCTGCTCTTTTGTTTTAATTCATACCTCAGTGAATGGTTTTATGATTGTTTTTAGCTTACTGATGTATGTTGAAACAGTTTCTATAATATGGAAATTATTCCTTAATGACTTGGTAGATCTTATATACAAACTATATGGATCTGGTGGCTATTTTAGGGGTAGATTTTAGACGAATTCTTCAATTATTATGGCATTACACTGCTATTATACTATTTTTATATTTTTATTTGGATTTTATTAATTTATATTTTTAAGTAATTGAGCCAGAGATGTATAAATTTTGACAATCAGAATTCTGTCCATATAAGAGCCAGGTTTGTTTGTTTTTTTTTTTATTTTATTTTTATTTCTTTTCTTTTCTTTTCTTTTAATTAGTTTCAAGTATACAGCACATTGGTTAGATATTTATATAGTTTATGAAATGATCCCCCTGCTTGCTCTAGCACCCATCTAGCCATTACATTACTGCTTGTGGTACCATACATAGTTGATATATAAGAATTCAACATTTGAGTTTGGGTTGCTTAATTGTTCTAGTATTGTGATAATCAATTTGCTTGTAAACTTTACTTTCTTTAATACCAAATTAGCAACTCCTAGTCTCACAGTCTACATTAATAGACCTTAAATGATCCAATTATTTTTTCATCTGTAAATACATATTAGGTTTCTATATCTTATTTGATTTGGTATTTTAATACAGCTGTTGCAGCTGTTGACCTTTCTTGTTCACATTTAATTTTATGATTGATTTTTATATCATTCTCTATCACACTGTGTTCATTTTAAATATTTTTATTGACTTGCTCTTTCTATTAATAATAAACTTTGATCTAGTTTTCTAACATCATTATATCCACTAACATTTGCCTGAAGCTTTACATTTCATAAAATATTATGGAGCATTACTGTGTACATGTTAATTCAATTATTTCCGATATTTCCTAATAGAAATATCTATTGCTAGTCCCAATACTTGCCCTGTCTTAATTCTGCATCTGAGTAACCAGGAAATATCACTACTGTGGGTGGGCCTCATCCAATCTATTGAACATGTGAATAGGACAAAAAGGCTGAGTAAGAGTGAATTCCTCCTGCCTGGCTGCCTGGAGCTAGAACACTGATTCTCTCCTGCCTTTAGACTCAAACTAAAACGTCTCTTTCTGGGTCTCAAGTCTGCCAGCATGCAGACAACTACACCATCGACTCTTCTGGATCTCCAGCTTGGCAACTGCACATCTTGGGACTTGTCGGCCTCCATAATCATCCTTATAATCAATCCTTATTCCTTATAATCAATCATTCAATCTCCCATTATCTAGCTATCTACATATATGTATATTTTTTTATTCTCTTGAGAACCCTAATACAATCACAAACTGAAAGTTACCAATTTATTTTCAGGCAATCCAGAATTAATTGGGTTATTGTTGGGAAAGACATCTGCCATTATTGTTTAAACGTCAAAAGAGGCTCAAATGCTGTCTGTTGTGTGTTTGCACTAATAGGAGAGCTTCTTCCTAAATCTTAACAACTGAGTATTTCCTACTGTTTTGTCCTCAGTAGAAAAAAGGCCCATAATCTTCCATGGAGCATATTCTAGCATATTCCAAAAGACCATTATTAAATCCTCCTCAGGTGCTATCTCCTTTATTCTGAAGAATTTCACTTTCTTCATCCTCTCCTCATAGGTCTTAACTTTTTTAATATAAGCCCTATCCATGTTCTCCCCATCCTTTATGTTTTATAAGTAATGAATTGCACAGCACTCAACTAAGCACACTTTAATCAAAGAATATCTCCCAATACTGTGTTCAGTTTGTTAACTGTTAGGACCTAAATATCTCCAGATTTTCTTACATCTACAGGGAATTTTCCTGCTCTGTATCTTTGGGCTTATTTTATTCCTACCTTGGTTATCCTTTCCTCCAACCACTTCTCCATGATGCTAACTTCACTTTAAATTCTGATATTTGAGCCTAAATCACCAACTCAATCGTTCTTAGTCATTCATTTAATATCTAATTAACCCAATGGAGTCAAACTGGTCAGAACTAGTTAAGGACAGAACTGGTCAATGTATGGAGTTACCGTATCTTTTGTCAAAGGTATCTGCTCACTCTCATCCTCCTACTCAGCTTATTTTCCGCTGCTCATTTAAGAAACATCCTCTGCAGAGAAAAAGGAACCCTCATACACTGCTGGTGGGACTGTAAATTGGTCCAGCCACTATGGAAAACAGTATGGAGGTTCCTCAAACAACTAAGAATTGATCTACCATATGATCCAGCAATCCCTCTACTGAGTATTTACCCAAAGACTTGAAAATCCATATCTGAAAAGATATTTGCACATCGATGTTCATAGCAGCATTATTCACAGTGGCCAGGACATGGAAGCAACCGAAGTGTCCTACGATGATTGGCTGGCTAAAGAAGCTGTGAAACAATGGAATATTACTCAGCCGTAAGAAGAGATGAAATACTGCCATTTGCAACAAAATGGATGGACCTCGAGATAATCATGCTAAGCGAAATAAGCCAGACAGAAAAAGTTAAAAATCACATGATATCGCTTACTTGTGGGATATAAACCTAAAAGCAACAAATGAACAGGACAAACGAACAGAGACTCATGGACATGGACAGTGGACTAGTGGTTACCAGAAGGTAGGGGGTGGAGGGAGGGGGGAGGTAGACAGGGTAAAGGGGGTCAAATATAGGGGTGTAGGTGTAGAGTGAAGTGGGTAAAGGGGATCATATATATGGTAGCTGAAGGAAACTGGACTCTGTGGGATAAACACACAAGAGAATATACAGATATCAAATGATAATGTACACTTGAAAATTATATAATTGTATTAACCTATGTTACCCCAATAAAATTAATTTTTAAAAAGTAAAGAGAAAAAAAAAAAGAAACGTCCTCTACTCCATCACAAATCACAGATAAGGATATCAAAAAAGTTATCTCCAAACATACAATTAAAGGATCCCACTTAACAACTCCTCTATGGTATAGCAGTGCATTAATAAGCCCTTATCTGAATTACAGTCTTCAGAAAAGTGCGTACCAGTTTATAAGCATCTAGCTTACTCAGCTCTCCCCTTCATATCCATGAGCTTTCCTTCAATCAAAATTACTGTTTTCGCCCTTTCATTCACCAAGCCCATCTCTCTGTCATAAAAAGAAATTAGATTTGAGAGTGCTTACTTGTTCTAAAGCCACACTAGTTACTGAGCAATATACTCCATATTTCAGGGTATATACAATTTTATCTTATGGTGAGGCATAACCTTATTTTGGCATATAAACAAGCTAATTTATTGATTTGTGATTTCCTTTTAAGTACTGGTACTCTGTATTGGAATATTTTTCATCTGTATTTGCACATTTTATGAATTATCAAAATTATACTAAGCCTTGAGCCCATTATAGGAAGAAAAGAAAATGCTACTCTTTAATTTGACTTCTGGTTTCCTATATTGCTGAGCGGATGAGCTTTAAAGAACTGGGAAAAGGACTGTTGTTGCTGATATAAACAGCTGGTTCCACATTGTAATTCTTAAGATACTTTTCTAAAACAGGCAGCTATTTCAGCCGATGTTTCCTTAAATCGAAAACTTCATAATGAAAATTGTGTGACCATCATGCATGTTATCTTAAAGCTGCAGTCCCCTTTCAGTGGCAAAGTGCTTGTGGATTTTGTTTATTCCTTTTTAATTTTGGAAAAGTAATACATGTGTTTGGTTTAAAAAATATATAGAATTTGAAGGATTTGGTTCGAAAAGCAACAATCCCTCCTACTCCCTGCTACACACATGCATCTATTTGTAATAGATTTAATTTATTGTTACTGGTAGTTATTTTCTCAAATCTATGTAAAGTTTATTTCATTCTATTAATTTTAGTTATCTTGGCTGGGTATACCATTCTAAATTTAAAATGGTTTTTCCTTTTATTCCTCTCTCCATTGGCTCTTATCTTCCAGATTGCTATAGAGAAATCTGATGCGAATCTGATTCTATTATTTTTGCAGGTAAACTCCTGCCTGCACCCTCAAAACTTTTGTGATTTTCTTTCATCAGCTGTGTCCCGACATTTCATAATGTGACTATCTTTGTCTTTTTCTATTCCTTCACTCTACATTCATTGTATTCCTTTAATATTGTAAACATTCCTTTTTTCAGTTTTAGGGAATATAATTCTAATATGTCTTTGACTTTTTCTTCCACTTTATTTTTCATTATTGTTCTAGGACACCTATTAGCCAAATATTAGTCCTCCTGGATGGATCTTTTGAGTTGCTTCTCTTCTCTTAGTTTCTTCAAATTTTCTCTCTATTCTGAGAGTTCTCCTTGACTTCATGTTCTGAAATTTCTGTTTAAAATTACATGTTGGCAATCACATGTTTAACCCCCAAGAGCTCTTTCTTGTTCTTTAATTTGATTTTCATCACCATGTTTCTCTGCTCTTATGTTATAGTCAGTATTTTCTCATCACTCTGAAGATACCAACTAGAGATTTCTTGGTTATTCTGCTTCCAGAACAATCTTTCTTTGTTCTAGGGTCAATTGGTCTCGTCTCATATCTGTTGCTGTTTCTGTCACATGCCTTTGGCTATACTTTTGTAATTAAAATCGATTGCTGGTCTACATGGAAATCTCATCCTGCTAGATTTCTCCTTGGATAAGCGACACATTGCACATAGTTGGTGCTTATTTACTGGCCCACTTCATTTTAGAAGGCTCCCAAAATCAAGAATGTGGATACTAGCATCTGTCACAGTAGTCCTATTTCCTCCCAGGCAATTTGTTCATTTTCCTTAAATAAAAGTCTTTCAATTCCTTGTGGTTTGTTTGTTTTTGTTTTTGTTTGGTTTGTTTTCACTTTTGTGTGAGAGTAAAATGCTGGGTGACTTGCCTTACCCTCTGCCCACTGAGCATCGTGAGGGTGGTGTGTTGGATCATGGGGATCCGACTTTCAGAAGCATTCTCTAGGCAACGTTTCATGTCATCAGCTCTTGCGCACTCCACTCCCTCTTTAAATTACCTTTCTAACTTGCACTTTCCATTGTTGTTGCTAACTTTGAGCCTGAAGCTTTACAAGGATCGTCTGAGAAAATGATGCATATCCCTTCTCATTTCTAAGCCCGCTGTTTCCCATTTTGTTTTTTTCTATCAATAGCCATAAATCATCTTTCTTAGATGGCTTGCATTTCTTTCTTCTAGAAATTTGAGAATCTTTTACCATCATCTTATTGTTCTCCCAGGAAAAACAAGAAGAATAACACAAGGGCCTGGTCTGCTTTCACAAACCAAAAAGGTTTATTCTGTTGTTTTTCCAATACATTGGTGTAGCGCTGATCTACAACGGTGACTGTCAAAGTGTGGCCCCTGGAACCTGTGTATCACCATCACGTGGAAACAAGGTAAAAATGCAAGTTCTCTGGTACAAGGCCTACTGAATCATAAACCCTGGGGGTTGGGCCCAGCATTCTGTGTTTTTACAAGACCCCGAAATGATCCGTTAGATGTTCACTTTTGAGAATCTCTGAACCACACGCATGCTCATCCTCTCCCTATGGCTAAGGGCATCTATTTGCAATTCCATTGGCCAGGACCTCTCAGGCCCAGCATGATGCCTGAGAGTTACACCCCTCCTCCATCTTCGGCTAAGGGTTACTGATTCCCGTATGAAGACCAAGCCCACCCCCAAGTCCTAGATGCAAAAAGTATTATTGCAGACAGGTTCAGCTGTGATCTTGGAATTAAGTCTGGAGCTCCTTGATTCACCTTGTCTCAGTCTCCATATTCCTATCTTATTTCTGATAACTGGACATCTGCCTTCATTTCTGTTTTGATAATCATACCACCATCTCAGGACCTCCAGCAAGCTCTCACTCCACTGATTCTGATTCCTGGGGTAAAATTCAGCAAATTAGTTAGAAACATGTACTCTGCTTCATTTTCTCTCTTTCTGGATTCTCTATCGCAATATTCTGTCTACTTGTCAGAACACCTTAGATACTGTGTTTTCCTGCAATACTCTATTGTATCTTCTATTGACACTTGTCCTTGGTTCTGACAACTCAGGCCTGATGGTGATCCAATATATAACCACAAAGGAGACATCAACCAGTAACCTTGGTCACATTTACTCTGCACTCTAATCAAAGAAGCTGACTGGTCACTCACAAAATCGATTGGCAACTGACACAGGCAATTATGTATGGCATGCCATTTTTAGAGTGTCAGTTGTGAGTACATTCAGACTGAATCTAAGGAGGAAAAGTGCATTTGCCAGGTGACCCACAGAGCAGCCTGCTGGGGAAGAGTAAAGGGAATACTGACCATTTGGTCCCAGGAAATGACACCTTGGCTTCCCTCATGGGAGTTTCTCTGACTTTCTTTGATGGAGGCCATCCTCCTACATCTGTAATGATCTCGGCAGGGATCCATAGAGCATACAGCATACAGAAAACAGCAATGAGAAATTATCTCGCTCTAACAAAACCGTGGCAAAGAGCTTGGGAGAACAGGAAAGAAAACCTACCAGATAACTTGCAGGCTTCTTGCAACCTACCGAAACCACAGCCAGCATGTTTGTTCCGCTAGACCTTCCCCTCCTGCCTTGACTCCCAAAACTGCAGAGGTGCTTATTTAATTCATATTTTGTTCTTGGTTGTATTTATAGAACAAATAAAAAGTTCTGATTGTAGGGCAATGCAATCTAAAGAATAAAGGGGTCTTTTGCACCTTAAGAAAAACAATTCAATGGCGGCGTTAAGAGATAAAATGGTAACCAAGGCTTTCATTTCTAGATTAATAGTATAACAAATATATATATGTGTATATATATACATATATATGTATATATACACACACACATATATATACATATATGTATATATATACACACACATATATACATATATATATATATATATGAGAGAGAGAGAGAGAAAGATACTTTCTCTCTCTCTCTTCCTTCCCTTCTTCCCTCCCTTAGCCAAATATAGAAACCCAAAAATTCAATACTCTTCT
>NW_006435837.1:807828-838438 GCF_000325575.1 Pteropus alecto | reverse complement strand
TCATAATTTGCTTCTTCTAAAACCACTAGAAAACAGTTCTCTCTTCCCCCAAAATATACCCCAAATTCATTCAATTCTCACTATTTCACTGATAGAACCAGAATAGAAGCCACCTTTATCATGGTTTTATATACACACACACACACATATCCACTTATTGCTTAAATAAAAATAAAAATAGTTTATGAGTGTTTATTCTTAGAAGTCTGCTAGGTACTGGGAAATTGTAAAAATTAATATTTTTATCTTGAATGGGATTACTAAACTATTGCTGATGAAAAATATATATGAACACATTGACAAGGAACCATAAAAAGCATTTGGTTGCTGGCTGTTTTTTACACAACTCCTCTTGCATCCATGCCTAACTTCCTCAATATTCATTAATTCAAAGAGAGTCATGTGGATTTGGTGAATGTGGTGTTGCCTACTTTTCAGCATACCTCACCTGACCATCCAGCTAATACTCAAATGGTTTGCATTTTTAATTCTTGTCTGCAAAAACATTAGGAAAAATAAGACATCAAAGTAGTAGAGATCTCTTTATTTATTCCAAGTATTTTACATATAGAAATTAAAGAAAAAAGGAAAAAATCATAATTCTGGACACTAATTTTCGTTGCAATGTTTCAGATGAGAAAACATAGCTAAATCATTGGAATTGCAGCAATGAGTGGATCTTCAATCTCCAAAGTTATTAAGCATTTCACTGGACTTGTAAACATGAGTATACAGGGTTACAACATGCAGTTCTATAAATTGTGCACTACACAAATTGTGGGACACAGCACTCACATGGTCCCTGATGTGAATAGAAAGGCTTTGGAATCATGTGTTTCTGAACTCCTGAAAACTGCTTAACTTCACAGAGGTAACTTGGACTCAAATATGAATGTGCAGTCTAACAGAATGCCTGACCATTACATTATTTGCATCCATGTGCCTGAAAAGGCATCATCAAATGGCTTTATTTTCATTCAAATACTACCATCATAACCTGCTGCTGTTCAAATGGCAATCCCCTATTCAAAACCTCTCAATACTTCACTCTCCCACCCTCCAGCTACCATATCATGCAGGATAAGTCGAAAAGAGCCATGTGGCTCAAATGGTATGCCTTGCTTAACTCTACTATGATTAGAGACACTGTGTCTACTACTATTTCATTAAAACAGACAACCATACTTATAGCCATATTCTACTTCTTGCCTAGAAGAAAGATAACTCAATTTACAGTATGATGAAGAGGAAGATGCCCTTCACGAATACCATTTCATATTCCAGGGAAACATACAAGTATGCCTCAGAAACTTCTAGGAAATGGATGCAAAGTATGCCATACATGTATTGAAGGTGAGTTTGGGGAAGATGATTTTTTGAATTAATTCCTTCTTTCCATGACTAGTTGTAGTGTTTTATAATCTTGCAGTCTCTGTCCTTTTTTGACAGCCAACTTCTGATTGACAACGAGAGGAGCATTAGGACAGATGCAAAACACTGTTCAATACATGTGTTTCTTTCCTGAATCTGAAGCGGCATTCAAAGCCAATATTCCAATCACAATCAATGGTCACAGAGCTGGAAGATAGTTCCAAGTAGGCATGAGAAGATTGATTTTATTTCGAACCTTTAGTAGGATCTCAGTCCAATGGTTTTGTACTTCTCAGCAAGAAATATAACCCACTAACCCAGTGGAAGCCTTTGAAGCATGGTCATCACCATGTAAAATGCCAAAAGGAAGTGACACAGGTCATCAGTCCATCCAGTAATTTTCCAGGCCAAGCCTAATTTCAGACATTTTGCACAAGTATAATTTTCAGCCATACCTTGTCCTTACATGGTCCTATCCCTATGAACATCTCAAGATACACAAATTGCTAGGGGATCACGTTGTTAAGGGAAAACCAACCCTCCAAGTCTACCTCAAAAATCCATGTTCAGGATTACCTGACCATAGTTTTCAGCTAGGTCACAAAAGATATGAAATGGTCTATAAGAATACAATGTGGACCCTTGGGAAGCAGAGGGAACTCAGCAATGAGTAGTTTCGTCTGGGCAGCTCAAAGAAAATAAATGGAACAAGCCACCTGAAAACTCTGTCAAAAATGATATAACTTGCAGTCATGGAAAGAGAGATGGTCTTGAAGATGGAAAAATGTGTTGCAAATCCCATGCCTGCTACTTATTACCTGACTGCCTTTGAGCAGACCATTAAAACTCTCTGAAGCTCAGTTTTCTCAGTTGTAAAATTGGAATGATAATTTTTGTCCTGCTAGCTCCAGGACACCAAGGTTGTTGACAGGAAAAAATCAGACAATAAATGTGAATGTATTTTGTGAACAAAGAACTGTATAAAACTTTCTGGGAGACATCAGTCATAGGAGAGGGAAAAAAAAGCCTTGAAGTATAATAATAATAAAATGTGCCCATACCGGTAGGAAAAAAACAGGGAACATTTTTAAAAAGAAAAAGCATGGTTTTAAGCGTTCTCACCCTAAGATATATGGTGAGAACACATATATCTTTAGTCACAGTGAAGTTTACCCATTAATGGTTGGAAGAAGCTATAATTTATTAAATGAAAGTCTATCTGTAGCATAGAGTGTTAGTTGCCTACTGCCCATTCAATCTTCTTCTTCCTCATAACGAACCTTGTATTATAGATGGCAGCAATATAGGAAGGGAGAAAATGAGGGAGGTATGGAGCAATGGAGGAAGGGGGAAAGGAGGGAGCGAGGAAGCCTAAAATTCTGTCTATTATAAATAGCAGTCGTCAGTGAGATGCAAGCAAAAGTCTCGGGGTAGGGGCGCTTCTAGGAACTCTTTAAAGGGGACTAATTCAAATGTCATCACATATCTTTCCTTCTCCCAGCTGTGTGAGATGTGGCCATGAAGACCGAAGTTGCAGCAGCCATCTTTTGCAGATGGAATCCAAGAACTAAGGTGGCAAGGAGAACGATAGTAAATGTCAGTGAAACCAGCATACCTGCCCTGGACTGCAACCTAAGCATCCATTTTTATTCTTATTGTAGTGATAATATACTATCCAGACTTTATTATATAATAAAGGTTTAAAGTTCATTAATAAAGTCCTATTGTAGAAAACTAAACTGGGGTCAAATAAGATATCACATCACTACATTCAAGACCATCTCACATCAAACTCCCTACTCCATTATCTTAATTAATATCCATAAGTGTAGTTTTGCCTTTTTTTCCCCCCCAAATTCCAGGCAAAGCCAGAATACATTCTATTGGCTTCTACAGGTATTAATGTTGCCAAGACAGCTGGAGAAGACTATGAAAGCTCATTGAACCTTGCAGTCAAGCTTTATGTGTACTCAGAGAAAACAGCTGAGAACTCCGAATCCTGATTTACATAATAAGGACAAACTTGCATTTCAAAGCCACACTTAGTTCGAGCACCCAGTCTTCATACAGTGATAACAATATCTAGTAGCAGCTACTCCAATTTCTTCTCTAAATATTTATGCCAGATTTCAGTGGGAAAGCTACTCATCATACTGGACTAGAATTAGTTTAAACGCATCAGCAAACTAAGCCATAGTCCCACTTATTTTCAGACATAAAAGCATCATTCTTATTATGATGAGCTGGCATCTGTGTGAATAGAGTACAAATTATTCCATTTTTCTATATCCAAAGGGCTATCATTACATACATAGGGTTTCTAATTTGTATTATTTTAAAATTGGATAAATCAAGCCACTTGCATTATACCTCACCATTCTGCCTTTGATTGTGGTTATTTGAATGAATGTCACTTTTTTCTCTTCAAACTTACAAGATCTTTATAGACAGAGAATCTCAGTCTTTTTATCCCCAAAGCATGGAGCAGTCTGCCTTGCACAAACATTCAGTAAAAGTAGCTTCAATTGAACTTACTCAATTGTTTAGCATATTTATGTGGTAACTTTTATTAGAGAGACAGACATGGCTTAAGGGTCCAGAGAATTTCATTTGTGCCATTCTCTACCACATGAGCTGGGGTATAGCAATTTCTCTGAGCTTTAGTTTTTCACCAGTAAAAACTCAACAATACTTTTTGTTCAGCCCATCTCTTAGTGTCATTGGGTGGGTCAAATGAGGCAAATCTCTCTAAAATACCTTTGGTAAGATATTCTTTGTTATGTGTGTCTCTACAGTGCAGTATATCCAAGATACTTGTTTTCAAGTTCTTTGTGACACTGTTGGTTTCCCTCTTTATTCCTAGGGAATCTTTGCTTTGTTTGTGAAATCATATCCTCCAACAAAGCACTACCTCGCATCTTTGTCACTATGATTCCACCCATGCTAACTTGCAATCACTTGACCAGTGGTGCCTTTCTAGCAGAAGAAAGGAATTTAGGCTCCCTCTTTATAAGTATGTCTTCTTTCAGATGTAAAGGAAGATCTGAGACAAAGTAGAGACATCCCATACATCTTCTGCAGAGGGCCTTAGCATCAGTAATTCAAGATCATGAGCAAGGGGGAAAAATGGGGCAGGAAATGTAGGTGGATTCTCTGACTCCTACATATGATTGTTTTGTAAATGAATATAAAAGCATTCTGTAAACTGCATATCTAGAGCAAGTGGAAATTTCTTCTCGGGCTACATTTAATCAGTACATCTTCATTTGACATGTGGAGGGTTCTGGGACTCTGGTATATCCATATGCATATGTGAACATAAACTGCAGAACCAAAAAGAATTCGTATTTGAATCAGAAACCATTTGGTATTATCAACGACATAGAAAACATAGGAACTGTACTCACTTGCAGATATTCTAAATTAAAGGCCTTACTTCAGAATTTTGGCTAAAGCAATAGACAATACTATGATGGAGAAGACTCATTGAAATGAATCCTTTAATACCACAACTGATCTTTCTGAATCATTTGAAATATGTTAACCAGCTTAAGATCAAACTAAAACACATCAGCAATACGATAAATGCATGGTCCACGACACTATGGATACCCACAAAAGAATAACATGCTCTGCCCTCAAGTAAATATAATCCTGTGGTGCCTCTGGTAACTTAATTAAAATAAAATTAGAGAAGGCAAAAAAATATTTAAGACTGCCTCTCCTCCCTCGTTTTTCCATGGGGAGAAAACCAAAAATTGTATATCATCTTAATAATTGTTTTACTTAACATTTACTGAGCACGACTTAATAAAAAAGATCAGATTACCAAATCAGACTCATATGAGTCATACATATTACCCGGTAACATGCTTTGCTGATAATTTCAAGGATATAAGCAGTCAGAGGCACAGGTGAAGCAGGGGGAGGTTCAGGATATGAAGTGCAGGTTTCCCGACCCCTCCCTTCCCACGTTAGAGACGCACGCTCTGACCTGTGATCAACGTTCTCAAAGTCGGGTGTGAAGGCACATCATACAGTACGGAGTATTTTAGGTTATGAAACATCTCCATTTCCAGGCAGATGGTTACGCAACTTGATATTTTCCAGAGAGCCATGCCCCATAAATCCAGGGACCCTAGATGTGTTTACCATACATAGCAATCCTAAACCAAAGACACCCTTTCAAAAGAAGTCCATAAACATGACTTCTCCTTCTCACGCACACCATTAGTCTGCTCACCAGATCATTTATTAGCATGTTTATAAGGAGATTAGGCCCGGTCATTTGCCTTCTTGCCTTCCTGTAAACATTCCCCTGGTTACGAGAGAGAAATGACAAGAGAGAAATGAATTGAAGACCAGCTGCTGAACCCTTTCCTTCCCAGAACATTTATCACCATCCAGGAATGATTCCTAAATTCTTTACACGTGTAACTTCATGCAATCCTTTCAACTTTATGAAGTAAGTACTATAGTTCCACTTTCTAAAGAAAGAAATTCAGGCATGAAAAGATTATGCAACATGCTGAAGGTCCCACAGCTAGAATATGGCAGACCAGGATTTAAGATCTAACATGTTGGCTTCATATTCTGTTTCTAAGGCATGATATGATTCACTTCTGCAATTATAAATCTTTCCATAATCTTTTGAGATTTATACTACACACTTAGGTTTAAGAAGGACAAGGATTCTGTGAGTTCTTATATCTTCAACTGTGGTGGATTAAAGATGGATGAAAACTGTTTTACATTTCTCTCATTGAGAGTTGGCAACCTTCGAATCATGCCAGGCCTCTGCCTGTCCTCACAGATAATAGAAACAGTGGAAGTGACACTGTGTTTGTTACTGGCCTAGACTTAAAGACACCTGGCAGCTTCCCCTGCCATCTCTTGGTGCCCTGAGCTACCATGGAAGAAGTGTGACTACCATGATGGAGAGACCACGTGGAGATGTACCGAGAATGGAAAGGGAAAATGACTCAGCTGAGCCCATGTCTGCAGACATCCCTGGCAAGGTGCTGGGCGTGAGTGAAGTCATCTTGAACCCCCTAGACCAGACTAGTTAGCAGCTAAATATCACTGAGTGATCTCAATCCACAGTATGTGGAGCAGAAAAATAATCCAGCGAGCCTTGCCTAAATTCCTGACCCCAAAATCATGAAAAAAGAGGCACTGCCTCTCATTCTCCACGACATGCCTGGGCACAGAAAGGGAATCCCTAGAATAAAATGCTACACCACAAGGAAAACAGTGAGCCTGCCTTTTTTTAAACCACCTTATTTAAATGTGGGCATTTTTAAATAACAAAAGCGAAAGTGGAAAATCGTATTTAATACATTGTATGCTCTCCTCTAAAAAGTTTAGGACATTTAAAAGTCCAAGAGTTCAGGAAGGTTACTTAAGACGATGCCAAATGAGTTTGCAAGACTCCCAAGCACAAGCAATGAGCGTGGGTGAGAACTTTGAGAGAGTCACATGTTTGTGTTTTCAAAGGAAAACTGCGTGGGTGGTTTAAATTACACTAAAGCACATTTAAATTGGTGCAGCTACGTTAATATTAACCACATCTACACTATGCTAAATTTCTCAAAATGAAAATGTGTCCATATCTCTCTAGGTAGGAGCTGTGGGTGTTGCCTCAGAGCTAATGACTCTATTTGTCTCTCCCATGCCTGAAACCCCATGAACTTCTTCAATTAGGGACAGAGAATTTGATATCACTCTTGACCTCGCACATCCTCACAGCACATATCTCACCCCATTCTACCTCTAAGATCTTTTTCCTTTCTGCCTGATCTTATCGCATCCTCTCTACTTACTCCTTTCCAATACATAATAACACACGCCACGCATGTGCACAAGCATGTACCCCCCCCCCCCGACACTCACACACACAGGCATGCAAAGCAATAACAATGGTAGCAAAAGAAGCAGTATCATTCTGTCGGGCCTGCTTCTACTGTTGAAGCCATCAGACACCATCAAAATGTTAAGCATTTAGATCTGTTATGAATGGCAAAATCTCTTAAAACCTTCAGCTCTAAGATGTCACATACATTAAAGATAAATCTGGCCTACTGAAATATGAGAATTAAGCACACTGACCATTAAATTATACATAAAGAAACAAACCACAAAGATTTTATAAATGCTACTTACTGTATCAATTACCCAATCATTTACCCATCCAATGTTTACTGAGTGTGTATTCTCATGTTGCCCCATCTGGGCAATGCCATTCTATTGGATATACTGCTCACACTAGCCCTGTGAATTAGGCATCATTTTATCCACTTGCCAGATGAGGAAACAGAAGCTCCAAAAGGGTAAATGTACAAAATGATACAGATATTCTCAAGTAGTAACCAAGAGCATGGTCTCTTACATTTACTGTCCTTTTAAGACATCCGATTCCGGCCCAGTTGTAAAGATTTCGTCCTCATAATTGCAAAAGATTCATATTATTCACAGAAAATGGAAAGCCAGTCTTCACAAGCTTGTAAAACTTTGATTATCAAGAAGCCCCACTACAAACTGCCTACTCAAAGCCCATACCATGAACACTATGTTGCACTACCCACTCATTCAGTCAAGTAACTATTTGGTCTCTTAAATATAGAGGACCCAATGTCTCTAAAGGAAGCAAGAAAGCATTGTGTTATATAATGCATACTAAATATGAATACAAAACAGTCCGGAAGGATTGTGCCTCAATTATTTTCACTGCCCTTAACTCTATGTTTCAAGTCCTACCCATTATTCTGGATACTTTTGCCAGTTTCAAACCAGGAAAAAACTTAAAGGACATTACCGCAAAGGAGGAGAAAAATATAAATAGCTAATTATAGGCTTTAATGTTTTGCTTTTCATCAGAGTATTCTCAGCTGAGCAGTTAAAAAATAGGCACATTTTCAACGAATTACAGATAAAAAAATTAAAAAGCGAATGGTGATTCATCTAGATTTCTGTCCAATGTAGATTTGGGAATTAAAGTTGCTAACAAAAAAAAAAGGGTATGGACACAGAAATATACTGTATTTTCCTAAAGAATTTGCACTCAATATATTTAGCTTCTTAAGAAGAGTACATTACTAAAAATTAATCTGTAAAGATAAAATTCAGAATCTGATTCAAATACAATCATAATCCTCACTACTAAAATGAAATTAAAAGGCAATTTCACAATCGTTATGCCCTAAAAATATTACCCACCACATTAAATCCACTGCAGCACATTCAAATAAAGACCTGCTAAAGGAATTAGCATATGAAAAGAATAAATCTCTACTTCCCTAAAGTTCTCTGTAGCATTATGATCACAGTACCATTGTTACTTACCTAAAGTTAACTATAAGAACATCAGTTTCAAATGTACAACAAAACACCAACTCTATCAAACCTTAAATCCGTCATTGTAACTTTCTTTGTAAAATATGCTGCTGTGGCTATTTTAGTGAATATATCTAAGCTAACTAGATTTCTTGTGATAAAATTTATTTACTGAAATAAAACCTCTGTTTTAACTCTCCATCACTCAACCTTTGGCATATGTCTCCATTATCCATGAAAATTTAAGACCCAGATGGTATCTTTCTTAAATACAATATATTTGCTTAATAAATTTTACCTTAAAATTGGCTTCTGGCTCACTCTTCCATTTTGAAACAAAACAATGTTCAATAAGATACAGCTTTTGAAAATGTTAATGGATTTCAACCAAATCTAATTAGAGGTAGAGCTTGAGAAAAGAGATTTCACAGAGTCTGGTCCACTCATCTGTTTATCAGCAGTGATAAAAAACAGTACTTCTACATAGACAGTTAATTTCAAGAATCATTTATTGAGCACTGAATTTCCTAAAAGATATGAAATATACAAAATGAATCCTTTGTCAACCTGGAAACTTGCTCCATATTGGGTCACAGATATCGTTCAGAACATTTTGTGAGCCAGAATGAAAGTACTAAAATCTCTTTCAGATGCATGCAATTCCACAACTGCTCCTAAGACCTTCGAGGAATAAGGTATTCTCTCATAGGAAAGGGCTTATTTTATATCCAAAAGACATAGAAACTTTTTTATACTATTCCTATTGTTTTTCTGGCTACCTCTAGAAATTTAACATACAGGATTGTTATGAGACTCAGCGCATTTACATTTCTTATCTACACCACGGCAGCACAGTAATAGGAAATAGCAGCTGGGAGAGAGGCTTATTAATGGTGGTTATGACCTACAGTTAATGAGCACATGGTAGGCCTGCCTTTCGTCAACTGTAAAAAAAAAAAAAAGAGATCATTTTGTGTGCTTCTAGGTTTACTATGAGAATCAAATGTTGGTAGGAATTTTGTATTAGTGATAAAGTGCTATATGACTCTACTCCAGTATATAATAAATTAGACTCTTATGCCCTTGGACAAGTGGCATTCGCCGTCTCACTAGAACCTAAATTTGGAGGGACCTTCGGGTCTTATAACCCAATCTCCTACTCAGTGTCAGAATCTCCCTACTATATCAGTCCCAACAAGAAAGAAATTCTTGCTGTGAAAAGCTTGTAATTTTGGGGCCTGTAGCCCCCAGGGCATTGGCGCCCAGCCACCACAGCCGAGAAGGGAACCTCCTTAAGCTTTGATCTGGTAGAAGCAAGAAGCAATAGGCAAAGGAGAAAACCAGATATTAAAACTCTTGACCTATCTCTATCCTTTTCCAGGTTTACCCTCAAAGTCGATTTTAATTGTAATATAAATCTCAGGAATAATATATTTCCCATCAATCAGCACAGTCCTGGTACATAATAGGTGCTCAATACATTTTGAATGTTGAATAGGTAAAGCAAAGGTCCTTTTGCCCTTCCAAATGTCCCTTTATATTCTAAGATTTGGAGTCTTCTTAAAAGCAGAAAAAGGTTAAAATATTAATAACGATGATAACTAAGAGTTCAAAATGAACATGGGATCCCAAGAGGTGACTTTTTAGGATAATTCATTTCTGTCACAATGTAAATAAAGATATCAGAGACTTTTTTCTGTTGAATAATGGGGAAAGGGTTAAAGCACAGAGAAGGAACTAGTTGAATAGATCGGTTTGACTTCTTTCTGTTTAATTATAATATGGTTCGGAATAATTTGAGGTGGGGTTCTTTTAGAAATGTGGGTTTTTGTTGGTCCCGAAAGTAGAAAAAGAGCAATGAGGCAGAATTACAATGAGGAAAAAATGATAGTACTATGATAACTGGTTTGCAAGAAAGTAACATCAACTTCTTTTAAGACTAATAATGTGCTGAACTCTTAGGAACCTACTCTTAGAAGAATTAAAGAAGATAAAGGCATGGATATTGCATGGAACTTGCAAGGGAACACTAAGCATTATCTCTGCAAACCCAGAGAGATCAGTGCAATGTCTAAGTGCTAGAAGCAGCTCTTGGCTGAGGCTCCAGGAGGTAATCCACAACAAGAAGACTCCCTTTCCACCTCTGTCCATTCTCCTTCCCTCCTTACTCGTGTTTCCTTTCTCCCTTTCCTCCCTCATCAATCAATGTGAAATGCATCTATTTTCTTTTATCTATGTCCATAATACTTGGAACAAAGGGTGGGAAGGAGGCAGTCTTTCACCAGAACTAAAACTGTACTATACAGTCACACACACAACTGGAGATGATAGCACAAGATGGTTCTCACTTTTCCCACTGACCTATCCATCAGTCCATAGAGAGCTCATATTAAAGGAGGTAACCTGGAGTCCCTCCTCTTTAATTTCCTTCCCCTCACTGTCGACTCCCTGTGTAAAGTTCCCCTGAAGTATTATTAACACTGTGGCTGTCAGTTGATTGGTTCAATCTGGATTTCCCCTGCATGGAGCTGGAGGAGAGACAGAGGCACTTCTGAATAAAGTGAATAAAGCCACAAAGTGAACACTCGGAGCATCTACAAGCCAGACATGAGACAATGTGAATGAATTTTATAAACATCATATTGAACGAAATAGGCCATACACAAAAGAACACTTATTACATGGTTCTATTTTATATAAACTTCAAAAATAGGCAAAATAGACCATGCAGTTACATGAGGATGGTAGTGGCCTTGGGGTGGAGTGAAGTGGTAACTAGAAGGGATGTCTGGATCCAAGAAATGTTCCATTTCTAGATCTGGTCCTAATTACAAAAGCGTGTTCCCTCTCAGAAAAATGCATATTTACCATTTACATGTATATTTCAATAAAAAGTAAAATTAAATAAATAAATGGAAATCCAGTAGCATTTATGATGTATAGAAACTAACTTTAAAAATACGGTTGACCCTTGAACTACAGGAGTTTGAACATATATGCTGCGTGTAACTGGACCTGCATAGTTCGAACCCATGTTGTTCAAGGGTCAACTGTAGTTACTGTGGGAAAAAAAAAAAACAATAAAATAATTAAATGCTAGCTGGATTCTTTGGCTTGCAGAAGGCTCCTACTTTGAAGTCTGCTTTCTCTTCACTAAATATGGAAGCTTGCAAGTAGTGACAGGCTCTAAAGAAACACTAGAGTCAAACTGAGACTTCCTCCTTGAGGTAAAGTAGATGGTTGATAGAAAATAGTAAAGAGATTTTCTCACCATGTAACTCAGTGCTTTTTCCTACCCTAAAGTCATCTTTTTTCCTCCCTTGGATTCAGTGCCATGTGATCCACACTTCTGTGAAAAACAACATGTAACTTAGATGACCTTCTGAAGGCAAGAGTTTCCCACATTAATGCCATGCTCCATCTCCTTTCATCGAACCCCTCAAGTATCAGATGAGCATTCACTATGGCCTGTGGACCTACAAACTGGTGCTCCAGCACTCTCTACAAGTCATCAGTTCTTCCACGTACTGATTCTGCTGAACTTGAATCTCCGCCCACTTCCTCCCTGAGCCCCAACCTGAAGGTGCTATTGTGACGTGTATACCCTATGCAAGCACGTAGAAAACTTAAATACATTTTTATAAAACTTATTTAAAAATCGATACAGAAAAGCCTCGTTGAATAAGCCGATGATATGGAGAGCTGTTAAATAAAATAGTAGCCAACATTCTCTAAAACATCTTTAATAGAACGCGGGACGTCTGTCTGGTTAGGTTTAGGCATAGTACACCTAGTGACAAGGAGGGTTTGAGAACTTGAGAAGTTCACTGGTCATGTCTACACCTACGTAAATCTGAATCGATATTTAAAAATGGGAAATGTGGGCATGTCAAAATCAAATATGCAAAATTCAGAAGTAATGTTTATAGCTGAAAGTCTTCCAAGTGTATGAAAACATGTTTTCCCTGCACTTTCAAAGAAAAAAAGTTTCTAGTTTAAATGGGTTCCCTACATCCTCCCTTCATCCACAAGTCTTTTTTTCCCTCACAAGGAGCTTTGAAACAACAATAATTCAATATTTTCTTATGCATTTATTCATTGCTATGCTCTTATAAATAAGAGCTGGGTAATAGAAAGGGTTAGTTTTATTTTGTAACACTGACGCACCCTTTTATATCTATATGTCTTTAAGTACATTGTCCATTTTGTTGGTAAGGTTGTCGGAGTTCTCTAAATCCTTGTTGTCTTTTTTAAAATTTTCAATTACAATTGACATTCAATATTATTTTATATTAGTTTTGGGTATAAATCTTGGTTGTCTTACATGAAAATAGCATTTTTTTTCTGATTGTGTAACTATTTCATGCTTATTGGACAATGTTCAGAAAATACAAGTTAAAAATATAGGTAATACATATGAGAAAGTAAAAGTAGCCCACAGTAGGGTTTTCCAAAGTTAATTTACAAAGTGGGTAATTGATCCAACTGCCGTTCTGTGGGTAGGTCTCAGGCCTCTTTGCTCTTTGGCCAGCGGGTTTATGGTCAAATCATCCTAATATTCATTGTCCACTCCCTGGGCTTCTCTCTGTTCAAGTTCAGCAGAGGACAAGCGCATTAATGATTTTCACCTTCCTTTCCAGGATATTAAAAGGTGGGGCAAAAAATAATATATGTCTTCTAATCTAAATTCTATTCACATTGTATATTCCAATCTTGCAGCTATATTATCAAACATTCTGCAAAATATCAAGATCAGATACCTAAGAAAACTTGAATTATATGGAAAGAAGGAAGGGGAGGGATTACATATTTCGCTTTTATCACAATGACTCCAATTTTTGGCTACCGAGTAGAACATCCTATAATTTGGTATGTTCAGATTTCTATTTTACACTACAATTTGGAATATAATGATAGCAACAATGTATTTTTCTTTTTAAGACTCTCTCCAGTACAGAAATACCTACAACCATCTCAAGAAAAAAAGAGAAACAATTTATCATATGCCACTAGTTTGGAATTTTAAACAAAGAAAATGAAATTATATTATAATTATAATTTTGGCTCAATCCAAGGGAGAAAACGCTAACAACCAGAGTGCTAATGGTAGAATGGGCTTTGTTGTAAATTAATGAGCTCTCTGTCATGAAAGAAACACAAACCAAACCTTAGAGCCATTTTCTGTATATGTGATCTGGATGTTTCCACTGAGAGAAAGACAGGACTGAATGAAAGCTCTTGCTCTCTCAAATACAAGGTTTTACAATGCCCAATGGAGAATCCCCATCAAGACCCCAGCTCCTCTAACATGCCACACAATATTTCTATAAAGTGGTGAAAGTCATGATATACAATAGTATGGATGGTTAAGGATACAGGATCATTTACTGTAGATTTCTATTTAAGTTAGCGAGTGCCCAAACTTTGCGATTTTTAGTTTGACCATCACATGTGCCTCTAGAGAACTTTGAATGTGTCACTTTCCCAACATTCCCCACTTCTTAAAAAAAAAAAAAAGGGTACTACTCCAGAGAAGTAGAATGCAAGCTCTTTGCTATCTCTTTAGAAAATCAAAATAGGAATTCAGAACAATTATTCTATAATGTAATTAGGAAAAGAGCAAAAGCACTAGGTTTAGACACTGTTTCTTCACATTTACTCCAAATTCAAGCAACCAAGAGGCACGAAAAGCCTGAATTGAAGAAGCCACTACAATCTCTTGTGATCATGCATAAAATTTATTCATTAACTCATTGAACAGACATTTATTGAGCACTTACTATGCATTAGGCATGCTTCTAGATGAGGGGTCAGCAAATGTTTTCTATAAAGGGCCAAAGAATAAAGGCCTAGCTTTGCAAAACATATGCTCCCTGTCACACCTATTCAACTTTCCTGTTATAATGTGAAAGCAGACACAGGCAATACACAAATGAATGAGTGGGGCTGTGTTCCAATAAAACATTATTGATAAAAACAGGAGGCGGGCTAAATTTGGCCTGTGGACAGAAGTTTGCCAAACCTGGTTCTTAACCTTTGACATGTATCAATGAACAAAACAGAAAAATCAAAATCCCTGTCCTCATGGAGCTCATATTCTACCAAAACCAGTAAAAAATTAGCATATGCTCCAAATACACATACACACACACACACACACACACACGTATTTATTTCTAAATTATATGTGTATAATAGCATGTAAATACATTGTACATCTCATAAAATTTATGCATTAATTATAGTAAATGTGACAAATATTTTAAAATAAATTTCATATTTTAATTCTTGACACATTTATTATTTATTCACTTTTCACCAAAATTCTAATCATATTTTAGTGAGGGCAATATTTTTTAAAATCTTGGTTTAACATTTTGTGATCCAATTTTAAATCAGTTGTTTCAGATTTTTGGTTTTAATGGCTATCATAGTGGAAAATGCATCTCACAACGATATATAGCTACAAATGGAAGAACCGTATGATTGGCTGTGCTTATTAAACCATGATTACCATTTTAAAATCTCATCCTCCAATTATGCAAAGAATTTCATTAAATTTTTGGCTTATATATTTATATCTTCCCTAGTGTAAATGAGTTGTTACTGCCAACTAATTGGAAGGTAAATATTGTAAGGTAAATAAACATTTGTTGACTGACTGAATAAATGAATAAAAATTCACTGAAAGCATTTGAAATATTCTTAAAGATGTTTCCAAGTTGATACAAAGTATGCTGATGAGAGTTTTTTTATATGTGGCATACTTACAAGATTTTAAGCAATAACCTATCATTACTAAAATTTAAGGCACATAAACATAATATCTAACAGAACACTGGGGAAGAAAGGAATGAGGAGGTCACTGTCAAGGTCTCCATGTAGTAGAATGCCCATACTTCCCCCATCACATAAGTGATGTAACATGTGTCTGTTAAATAGTCAGAACAAGTGAGGGCTTCAAGGTCAATCCTTATGGTTAACATCAGTAAAGTTTTCTTTTATTTTAAAAAGGTACAGTGTTGAACGGACTCAATGGATCACCTGGTGCACTGTTTGTGGTGCATGGTGGAGACAACCACTCTTCAGAGCTATTTATTTTGTCTGTAGTTTGCATTTGGAGAGTGCCCTTTCCAACACTATTGTCTATCTGTACAGGATTTCAATCTATATTGTTAGATGTAACTGCTAGATTCTGTCAATCTAGTTCACCTTCAGTGTGTGCATACTCTTGAGAGTAACAATTTCCCATCACAGCACACTTGGCATAATAATGCAGAGAAAACTCAGATTAAGTGAATCTTTCACTCAAGCCTAACTCGGTCACAACCATTTGATTGGCTACTTTCAGTTTCTAACTTCTATGCCTGCTCCAATCTGGAAATTAAGAATCAGCAAACTTTAACTATCTGAACTGTTTGGCAGAACCTTCAAAACTTCAGATGAACTTTAGCCAAGTTTTCTCTGTCCCTAATGAGAGGTTATTAATCAATAGTATGTTTGTAGTGATGAAAGGGCTGTTTAGAATTTTAATAAATGTCATCTAGAAAATTAACAAAAAAAGTAATTAGGAAGATTTATTACCTGATTCCCTATCACCTTCATGGTCAAACCAAAGTAAAATGTAATAAAGAATGAGGATGACTGAAACCTGAACATTTTATGAATATGCCCTCAAAACCTTCCTCAAATAGCCAGAAAGTTCAGTATTCTTTCTTCCTGATCAGGTAACACCTTATAGCATTTTTCACAAAGATAGGGTAAATGTTTTATTTCCCCAGCCCCTCGTTCCACTCTGGAAATAAATTTAGACCAGGGAATTTTGTCTTTCTTTCTTTTTTGTATCCTCTAACACATAGTAGTGTTCAATAAGCATTTGCTGAAATTAAATAAAATGTTGTAGAAGCCCCAATGGCTATTTTCAATTTCCATGGTGGTTCACAATGGAAGAAAATCTTAGAACACTGACCTTTATCATGTGTTCCTAAAAAACAACAACAACAACAACAACAACAACAACAACAGGTAAGAAATATTTCCTTCTTCTTGTAATAGTTTTAATTCAGGAAAAATCACGTCTGAATATTATTAAGCCCTGTAGCACTGAATATTCTTCCTCAAATATATTTCAAATACATGAAGTTTAAAAATGTGAAATAATTTGGCCTACCTTCTTATAAAGGGGATAGTTAAAACTGTCATTATTTGATATCATTGACCTCATAAAAAAATCTAAAGAAATCACAAATGCAAAACTACTAAGACTTCAGCAAGGCAACAGAGTATCAACAGAATTTTTCTATGTCGACAACCACCAACTACAAAATATAATCAAACATAAGACACCATTAAAAAGAACATCAAAATTCTATAAAATGTCTAATCTAAGAATTAACTTCCCCCAAAATACACAGGATTTCTACAGAGAATTTTTTTTTTAATTCGGTGAAAGAACATACAAGAAAATCTGAGTAAATGAAGAGCATTCTATGCTCCTGAAGGGAAGGCTTAATGTTATAAAGATGCCAAATTTTCCCAAATTTTCTATACCCAAATCAATTCCAATCAAAATTCCAGAGGGATTTATTTTGATGTACTTCATAAACCTCTAAAATGTGCATAGATATACATGAAACCTATATAATTTTGTTAATCAATATCGCCCAAAATAAATTTAATAATGAAGAAAAAAATAAAATGTGCATAGATACCTAAGAGTTTCTAAACAGCTAAGTCAATTTTGAAAAAGACAACCAAAGAGTAAAGAATTGCTCTACTATGTATTAAGACATACTAAAAGACATAATAAAGAGAAAACGGTCTTGGTGCGTGAATGAAAAAATAGAGCGGCGGTGAAGAGAGAGTCATAACAGAACCATGTCCTTAATATACGACGATAAAGATGGCACCATACACAAATCAAAGAGCAAAGGATGAACTGGTTAGTATACAGCATTGGAAAACCCTTTTTGAAGAAAATTAAACTGAATTCCTATATAACACCTTATAAAAGTTTGACTCTAAGAAGATCAAAGACCTAAATATAAAAATTAAACTCTAAAGTAATAAAAGATAATGTAAGAAAATGGCCTTATAACCTTGGGATGGACAAGGATTTAAATAAAATTCAAAGAGCACAATCTATAAGGTAAATTACTCGTGAATATTATATCAAAATGAAAAATTCTGTTCAATGATAAAAGTTATAAGGCAGACGACAGAAGAGAAGTAATTTGTAATGTCTAAAACTGACAGGATCTAATATCTATAATATAAAAGGAACACCTACCAAATAAGGACCCAAAAGAAAAATGGACAAAGGAAATGAACAGGCAATTAACTCAAGAAAGCAATTAACTCTAGCATATTAAGAGATGCATAAGCTCACTAGTAATTACAGAAATGTACACTTTATTTACATCAGAGTAGCCAAAATTAGAAAACTGGTATTCCTATTACTGTTGCTATAATAACGAGTTATCACAAACCTTAGTTGCTTAAAATAGCAACGATTGTTTTATTATTTCTCATGGTCTCTGTGAAACAGGGATTCAGGAAGAACTTGGCTGGAAGGTTCTGACCCAGGGTCAGAAAGTATCTAGAGCTGGAGAAACCAGGGGATGACCAGATAACGTCTCTTCCCTCGTGTAGCCTTCTCTCTATGGCCTATCACATGGGCTAGTTTGAGATGCCTTATAACATGGCCTCAGGAAAGTCAGATTGCACACATAATGGTTCAGGGCTCCAGGGTAAGTACTCCAGCAAGCAAGGTGGAAGCTAAATCACCTTTCACAATTTGGTCTCAAAAGTCACATAGTGTTACATTTGCCATGTTCTTTTGGCCAAAACACTCACAAAAGCCTGCCCACATTCAAGGGGAGGAGAGTTGGACTTTACTTCTTCATGACGAGTGGCAAGTTTCTAGGGAAGCATGCGGCATGGGAGATATTGTTGCAGCCATCTTTGAAAAATGCAACATACCACAGCTGGATAATTCCAAGTGTTGGGGTACATGTGGTAATATAGCATATAGACAGGCATGGATATTCTAGAAAGCAATCTAGCAGTGCTTAGACCAATCAAGTATATCTATACTATTTGACTCAGAACTCTCTCACTCCTGGCTATACAACTCTGAGAAATTTCCTTACAATCTTTAAGAACACCATCTACAAGGATGTTTATGATAACACTGTAGAGGTAGCAAGGAGTTGGGGATAATCTATGTCTCATTATCAGGGGAATGAGTAAGTAAAATATGATGAATGCTTAGAATGATTACATGTAGCATTTTGAAACAGTAGATGTAGTCACAGTAAAATGAATAGAATATAAAAAATTGTGGTGCTGAAAAATAAGCAGAATGAGATTCACAGCACAATATTACCAATACTTGTGTTTATTAAAAATTCATACACACCAAAAAACATCCATTTTCAAGAGCACATAGAAATGAAGGGTAGACCTCAACCAATTAAATGTTTGCCTATGTGTAGGGGAGAAGATTATAAATAGGGTCTGGAGGAAAAAAGAAGGAAAAATGAAGAGATCGAGGAAATAAGACAGGGACATGTGCCTTGAGCTGAGGAGTATAATTCACCCTACCCTTTAAATCTGACTCAATAATAATCTCCAACAGCAGAGCAAGACTGGTTGTACTGGGTCAGATTTTAGACAAAAATCTGCTAAAAACTACAGCGTGACACTGGCCAAGTTACAGATGTTTCTGTAACTCAGCTTATTAATCTTTCAAAGTATGTTCTGAAATATAGTCAATGACTTGGGATCAATTAGGAATATATTTTCAGGCATAAGAGGTTTTTCAGAAGTCTTAACAAATCACATAGAGGTCATTTTAATTAAGAGTAGAACATGAGTATTTGAAAAAATATATTGTAACAACATGAAGGTTCCTAATATGGTGCTTAGGAAAAAATGAAGATTTTAAAAATAACCTGTAAAGTAAATTAAAGAAAACATATGCAAAACACCAATACATATTTTACAATAAAAAAGACATTAAAATGGCTGCCTATGGGGTAACGAAAGAGGAGTATGGGAGGAAATAATTCATTAACTAAGTTTTCATATCTACATTTAGATTTAAAATAAGGCAAATAAGTACTTTACCAAAATAATTACATTTCGAAGAGAAAAATAAGATATTTGAACCATTCAATTATTCATATATTATTAAAATATTTTAGTCCCTATGAAGTCCAGGGATTGAATCTGATTTAATACAATAATAAAACCACCACAGGTCCAATGGCAGAATGCTGGAAAATAGTCGAAGACTTTATTTCATTTCTTTAATATAACTGACATCTGAGTTCAGTATTGGTTGACTAGTGTGTGCATCTCTTTGCTTGGCATTCTCATTTAATAATGTAGTCACAGCTG
This sequence comes from Pteropus alecto, assembly GCF_000325575.1. Lineage (NCBI taxonomy): Eukaryota > Metazoa > Chordata > Mammalia > Chiroptera > Pteropodidae > Pteropus > Pteropus alecto. Next base: position 818,332 of record NW_006435837.1, on the reverse strand, counting down.
TAAAACTTGAGATACTGTCACAAGAGACAGAGAATGCTGAAGCTGAACTAAAATGCTATGAGAATATTAGCTCTTTTTGGGTAAAAGAAATATTAAAAAGTCAGCCATGGCCTAGGTTTCCACACATCAGGATCCTTTACAGATTTAACGAAAGACTAACTTTAATTTCCAACTCCCCCAGAAGATACCTTAAGAGACTGGAAAAGAAAGACTGCCCTGCATCCCTTATTCTATCCCATTCGGAACCTGATAAAAATTAAGGCAACTTGCATTTTAAGTCAATGACAGTAACATCTGTTTACTGGTTTTTACTTTCTAGGATTCTAAAAGGGAGGAGGAGAAAAAGAAACAGAGATCTGAGTTAGCCATATAAATAAAATTCTTAAAAAACTCCACTGCAGCCCAATGATCCTAAGTGCTGAGATTTGAACGTTAGTGAAGGCTCCAATTGAACACAAGCAGAGAGCGATCCAGCAGATCCAACTTCTATTCCTAATTAAAACTTAACGTTTCATGAGTGACCTCACACTTTAGGTTGTCTCTTTTTTAGAGATATTAATATTTACTAGGTTCCCTGAAATAGCAAAACAATTTGAGTTGATATAATGCATAAAGGAAAAATACATTTTTGAAATCTCCCCAAATAAAAAATGTAATTCCCACAACTCTTTTCCAGTATGAACAATCTTAACTTTACTCTTTAACCTTTATTTGGATTTTTAAAAAATGTAATATATGCATTAGAGTCTTCTCAAGAAAAGATGAATCAAGAGATAGGCAAAGTGAAATTCAGCAACATGTCCTTTTCTCCTGGTTGGTAGTTGGCAATTAGAGGGAAAATTCCAGTGATAATAATATGAACTGGTAAATATGTATTAACTTTGGTAAGTACTTAACTACGTGCCAGACATTCCTTTAAGTACTTATTTAACTCTTACAACAACCCTATGGTGCCAATGTTATCCCCTTTTTACAGAACTTTAGAAATTGAGAGATAAGTAACTTGCTCAAGGTCAGAGAGCGAGTAAGGAGTAGAACAAGGATTCAAACCAAGGCAGTCCAGTTCCAGATCCTGCACTCTTAATCATAATTCATACTACCCCATTACAAAATATTAGCACAAGAAAGACTGAAGCAATTGGCTAAGGTAAATTAGTTTGTTATGGTAAGCTCTGATTGGTCAATAGCATTCTCACTTTTTCCTTGTCTTCTATATCCACTGTCTGAATCACGTATCACTTTTCCCAAAGGCCAGGGGAGCTTCTCTCCAGAAAGTTACTACTTAAAATTCCCAGGCTTTAGTTTTCTGATCTATCAGGTAAAGATATCATAGATGTACAATCTCTAGTCCACAGTTCCAAAATCCAAAATCCTCTTGAAACCAAAAATATTTTTTCATTCGGCTAATTCATCTGACCTAACCTGAGCTCATCTGACAGTCTCCTCACGTCTCCTCCTTTGTCCTCCTGTTCACTCTTATTCTGTGAAGCTTCCTCTGGAGCCCCCTGCTCTTTCTAGACTGAGCCCAGTGCTCCTCTCCTCTGTGCTCTAAGAGCATTTCAGGTTAGCTTTTGGCTCTGTGGGAGTGTGTTTTAGTCAACACTCTTCTCCACCTGCCTACTCTCCTCCTCTTCTCATCCTTTTAGTTTGAAATCACCCACAACGCTCTCCTCAGAGAGAAAAAAATAAATGTTCAAATTCAGAGTCTAAGTTATCCAAAGAACAAAAATTGTTCAGATACAGTAAGGCACAGCATGGTCTCAGGGAACTCTGATAAAGGATCCCTGGATGCAAGGGTATGCAGAGAAAGCATTACTTCTATCTGAGACCAGCACTAGTTAATAAGGCAAGAAGCCAGGGCATGAAATTCATGGAGAAACATTTCTACAACTTATACTAGATTGTTGGCCACTGATGGAAAGAATGACCATAGCAGTCAGAATTATTTTTTGCAGAAAAGAAGCTCATACTGAATAATCAAGTAAATCAGATAGTTGGCAGCCTTTTTATGAAATATTGTTTTAATTTTTTTCCTAGAAAAAAATAAATTACTCATAATCAATTTCATTAATGAAAAGAAAGTATAAAAACATCATCGGTTGTTACAGTTTCATTTGTGGACTATATGACATTTAATATGTCTTTTTCTCTACAATGCTATGTTTTTTAAATGGCAATTTGTTTTACAACCCGTAAATTTTGTCAATTAATATGTGGTGCTTTCCATTTGCAGCTCTCAGCATGATCAGCACAAAGAGAACAAACTATCACGCTTCGAGATTGTGAGTTTATTGCGGTGCTCAATGCTTTTTTATTTTTAAACAGAGAGATAAGCTAACTGGCTTTTTTTTTTTTCAGTAGGACACTGGCTCATAAGTAATGTCTCTTCATAAGTCAATGCCATATCACACTAACAGCATGAGTTGTAACGTCTGAAAAGGACTTCTGAGGCGTTGAAAGCAGAATTTTTCTGCAAGGCACAAAATGACACAGCTAGTCAGGTTTACCTTAGGGAATAGTCATCCAAAGTTAGCATCATATCGGATGACAAATCCATAAGATATGGTGGTACATGAAACCAATTCTTTTAATAATGTTTCACTAAATTACAACATGCAATCCAAGGGTTCATTGCATTTTGAAATTTGGTTTATTCAACTATGAAAAACAAATGAAAAAAAAAAAAAAACCCCAGTCTCCTTAATGTATTCAGCAGTCTTGGCTAATTTAGAGCTTTTCCTCCTTTGTTATGATAAAATTACTTTGATGCTACATTTTCCTAAGCAATATAGCCAGTATCTAACCAATACAGTGGTTATATTCATTAATAGGCTTACCTGTCTTGAATAAGTAACCTCATAAAGTCTTTTATTTCTCCCTTAGCTTCTGTTCATCACTTTTCCTCCAGTAGGAAAAAAAGTCTTTGCAATGGAATGCCAATTTGCAAATGCATTGTTTAAATCTTTATCCACATTGTTTATTATTTATATCATAGTTCTCCCACTACCATTTTCTCATTTCTGTCATGGTTTATTCTCTCTTCTCTGGTCACACTTCAATGTGTCATATGGATGACACAAAGCTGAAGTGGCTTAGTTTATAGACCATGAAATTTTGATGACGGTTAAGTTAATTTTGCATGAAGATCAAGGAGCCAAAGCTGCAAAAGTCATTCATAGAAAACAACGTTGCAAGGGGAAGGTTACTGTCTAGTTTAACTGGGCCCAGCTCTTTGCCTGAGATAATTTCACATTGCATTATTCACAGCACACCTCCTGTTTGTGACAGTGTTTTCCTTTCTAAAACCTTTATAGTTTAAAAATGATAGCTTCTGCATGATAGATTCATTTATTCCATCATTAAAAATATAATACCCCTCTCTAAAATAAAGTCTGGCTCTAACTAGATAATTAAGCAGATGAAAAGCTGGGGTTTTTTTCTGTTCGCAATTATCAAATTTTATTTTCCATACACCCATAGGCTCATGACTTCCTGAAAGGCTCTGTGTAAGTCTAAGAGATTCAGTCAGTTTTTCCAGCATAGTCTCTCAAGATACAACCAAATTACAGTGATTCAGCCTTTCATTTATTCATTTACAAAAGTTCTGGACATAAAATTTCAAAAGAGACACAGTTTGTGCCCTCGGAGAGGCAGCAAACTAATCAGGAAGTCATTTTTTCATCAATCACAGAAATAAAATATTTTATTAGGTATTTATTGCTACATAACAAATTACTTCAAAATCTAGTGACTTAAACATTTATTATCTCCCAGTTTCTATGAATAAGGCATTCAGGAATGGCTTAGCTAGATGGTTTTGACTCAGGGTCTCTCATAAGGCTGGGGTCAAGATGTCAGCCAGGGTTGTAGTCATTCGTTAGGGTGACTACAGACTCTAGTTTGCCTGAGAAAACCCTGGTTTTGTCTCTTTTCCTGGCACAATTATAATTAGCATTTCTTACATTTTTAAAAGTATCCTGGATTGTACAATACATTCACCACCAAGCTAATTAAGAAGCTATATCCAGAGAAGCTACTCCTCATATGAAAAAGAAAAAAAAAGTTTTCTGTTTCAATTTCTTGGCTTTTCACCTATCCCCACTCCCAACACAAAGTGGCTTTCCTTCCCTTCTGCTTTCAGGTTTTCTTGTCCATCAATTCTGAGAGCATCCGATATACATTTAATAAATTTCCATTTGCTTAAGGTAACCCAAGTCAAGCTATGTTGCTTGCAACTAAAGAGACCTAAGCCGATACAACCATGTTATGATGATTCTGTTTTATGCTAATAGCAATGTACATTTATGAAAAGGTTCTTAGTCTGTTGAGGGGAGGGAAGGAATTATATCTGTGTTTTAACAGTTGCTTAGTTGCTATAGTGCAGAGAAGAATTAGAAGGGATGAAACTAGAAACGTGAAAGCTAGTTAGGAGCTACTGCAGTACTCTGCTTGATACCAGATTACACTGTAGACTAGGATATAGGTTATGAAAATAGGGAAATGTAATGGATTTAAAAGATTTAAGAGCACTGGCATGACTTTGTGGTGGAATGGATATAGCAAGAAAAGGAGACATTAAATATTAAAAATGATTCCTATGTTTTTGGTTTATCTAGAGGATGCGTGATGAGTCTAGTAACTATAACAGAAGACACAGAAAGAGAATCAAATACGTGAGTTTGAGCTTCCTTTGAGACATTCCAGAAGGGAAATTGAGTAGGCAGCTGAACGCACATAAAGGAGAGCATTAAAGAGTGGTCTAAAATAGAGAAGTATTTGCATGTCATCTTTCCACAGATAGTTTTTTAAAAGCCATAGATGCAGTGAGATCACCTAGATCAGTGCTTACCCCTGGCTGAACACTAGAAGCAGGTACCTAAGGAGCTGTTTTTACAAAAGATGCTGCCTGGGCTCAGAGACCCTGATTGCATTGGTTGTAGTGAGACTACTACATTTAAACACCTCTACATGAATAAGATTAGAGCAGAAATAAATAAAATAGAGAACAGGAAAACAATAGAAATGATTAAACAAAACAAAGAGTTGGATCTTTGACTGGATAAATAAATATGACAAGCCTTTAGCTAGACAAACCAAAAAACAGAGAGGACCCAAATCAATGAAATTATAAATGAAAGAACAGACATTACAACTGATACCACAGAAATACAAAGGATCATGAGAGACTACTAGGGACAACTATACATCAACAACCTAGAAGAAATATATAAATTCCCAGCAACGTATAACCTACCAAGGCTGAATCCTGGGGACAGAAAATCTGAACACACCAGCAATAGTAAGGAGATTAAACCAGTAACTGAAAACCTCCCAACAAAGAAAATACCAAGACCATATGGTTTCACTGGTGAATTTTACCATTCAAAAATGAATTAACGTCAATCCTTCTCAAACGACTCCAAAAAACTGAAGAGGAGGGAACACTTCCTAATACCAAAGCTGGATAACGACACTGAATTAGCTGAAAAAAGAATAAAGAAAACAATCCCATTTATAATAGCATCGAAAACAATAAAATACTTAGGAATAAATTTAACTAAGGGGGTAAAATAGCTCTACACTGAAAACTATAAGACACTGATGAAAGAAATTGATGAAGACACAAATAAATGGAAAGATATCTTATGTTCATTAGGCTATCTTGGAACATATCTAAATATGTTCATATACAAGAATACTGTTATAATGTCCATACTACCCAAAGCCATCTATAGATTCAATACAATCCCTATCAAGAGTCCAATGGCATTTTTTACAGAAATTAAAAAAAGACCTAAAATTTGTATGGAATCTCAAAAGACTGAATTACCAAAGCAATCCTGACAAAGCCAGAGGCATCACACATCCTAATTTCAAACTATATTACAAAGCTACAGTAATCAAAATAGTATGGTACTGGCATAAAACAGACACATAGACCAAATGAACAAAATCAAGAGCCCAGAAATAAGCCCATCCACATGCTGTCAATGAATATTTGTCAAGAGAGCCAAGAATACTCAGTGGAGAAAAGACAGTCTCTTCAATAAATAGCTCTGGGAAAATTGGATATTCACATGCAAAAGAATGACACTAGACCCATATTTACCCCACTCACAAAAATTGATTGAAAATGGATGAGTGATTTAAATGTTAGAGCTGAAACCATAGAACTCGTAGAAGAAAACATAGGGGGAAAGCTTCTTGACATGGGTCTTGGCAATGACTTTTTTGGATATGATACAAGCAACAAAATAAAAAATAAACAGTGGAACTACAAACTAAAAATCCTCTGCACAGCAAAAGAAGAAACAATCAACAAAATGAAAAGGCAATCTATGGAAGAAAATATTTGCGAACCACACATAATATCCAAATTATATAAGGAATTCATTCACCTCAATAGCAAAATAAAATCCAAATTAAAAATGAGCAAAAGACCTGAACAGACATTTTTCCAAAGGAAATATTCAAATGTCTAACAGGTATATGAAGTGGTGCTCAACATCACTAATTATTAGGGGAACACAAATCAAAACTACAATGAGATATCGCCTCACACCTGTTAGAATGGCTATCAGTGACAAGAGATAACAAATGCTAGCAAGTCTTTGGAGAAAAGGGAACCCTTGTGCACTGTTGATGGGAATGTAAATTAATGTAGCCAGTATGGAACGCGATAGAGAAGTTCCTCAAAAAATTAAAAAATATAACTATCATATGATCCAGCAATTTCACTTCAGAGTATACGTACAAAGGAAAAGAAATCACTATCCCAGAGAATTATGTTTACCCCCATGTCCATTGCAGCATTACTTACAATAGCCGAGACATGAAAACAACCTAAGTGTCCATCTACAGTTGAATGGATAGAGCAAAAAGAATGTATATCTATACAATCCAGCCATCAAAAAAAGGAAATCTCGCCACTTGCAACAACATTCATGGACCTTGAGGGCATGATACTAAGTGAAGTCAGACAGGGAAAGGCAAATACTGTTTGATCTCACTTAGATGCTGAATCTAAAGAAACCAAACTTATAGTACCAAAGTTCAGATTTGTGGTTGCTAGAGGCAGCAGGTAGGAAGCAGGAGCTGGGGTACTGGGTGAAGGTGGTTAAAAGGTACAAACTTGCAGTTATAAAATAAGGTGATAGATGTTAAACTTATTGTGGCAATCATTTCACAATATGTATACGTATAACAAATCATCACATTGAATACTAAACTTATACAATGTTATGTGTTAATGAAATCTCACTAAAACTGGAAAAAGACACCTCTATATGATTTTAATAATCATCCAGGATTGGGAATTACTATATAGTAATTAAGCATGAGAAAACAAGGGATAAGACTAAACCTTGAAAAACTTCGACATTTACTGGTCGGTTAAGATGAGCTGGAAATGAGAAAGAAAGCGGCTAGAGATACGGGCATAAAGCAAACAGGAGGCATTAACCTGAAAACCAAAGCATGGCTGTTTCAACAGAGAGAAAATGGTCAATCTTGCCAAATGACTGCTGAGAGGTAGGCTCAGAAGATAACTAAGAAATGTCTATCACAAACAGTAATATTGTTGACCTTACGGAGAAATATTTCACTCTATTTCGATCTACTGATAAGACCGAAAGTCACATGGCAGCGGTGGTGGATAATGAAGATGGAGAGAGAGCTGGGGGTCTCTGAGTATTCAAGTAAGATGTCTTGCTTTATTACATATGATAGCCCTGAATTAGTTTAAAAGTCAATGGAATGTATTCAACTGAAAGGAGAAAATCAATATTCAAGAAAAAGATCAATAGAAGAGAGCATAAAGCTCCTGAAAATGTGGGATCTTTGTGAGATCCTAAGAACAAGTGGAGGGCTTAACCTTAAATAAGGAGACCATCTTCTCCGTGAATCTGGGAGAGAAGTGTGTAAGAGTGAATACCAGTGGCTATATTTTGAACTGGAATGATAAGGTTCCAATCTGTTAACAATGTTTCACTAAAATAGAAAGCCAGATATCGGTTGAGAGTAGGGTAGGAGGGACATGTGGCAGGGAAAAGTTTGTGGGGAGTGGCAAACGACCGAAACGGTTTTTATGGAGAGTGAGCCAATCAGAGAAAGTGAGCGAACACGCCGAATGATGTGGAGGACACTTTTAAGAAAAGTTATCACTAGTCTATAGAGAAACAAGTGCAAAACCAAGTTCATCCTGAGATGGATTTTTTCCCAGGAAGGAGCAACAAAAAGGAAGGAGGACAAGGGAGCTGCATATGGTAATGGAACAGAGTTATGGAAATGGTGTGCTATGGATTCTATGCCGAACGAGGAGAGAAAGAGAAAAGACCGACGGGCTGGGAAAAAACAGAAGTCCTGACAGGGTCAAAGGATAGACAAGGTCTGTATGGTTGTTTTGGATTACCTTTAATTTATAAATCTCAGTGGTATTCCATCTAAAATACTAATATTTAGTTGCACTGATTGAAGAGCTTTCCTGTTTTGTTTTCACTATGGCTGTGTGAGAAAAGAGGTGAGCAGAGTCTTCATTATCTTTCACCCCAAATTAGTAGAGATTTAAATCCTTTGATCGAGAAAAGCAAAGAAAGAAAGGTAAGAAACAGGAAGTAAATTACAATCCCATAATCTAAACGAGACAATTGCAAAATAGACCAAATATAGAATAAAAAAATGGCAGAATACTGTGGTGCTGTAAGCAACCAAATCGCTTAGCAGTCAGCCACTAAATATGCGTGATGCTCCTGTGTAGCTCCTCCTTACAGGCCTTGCTGTACGAGCTAAGTACAGAACATCCCATCCTGACAGGGACACAGTTCGAGGTCCACACAGGAACCTAGAGATCAGAGGACATCCCAAGGGCTGCTGCCACTAATGATAAATAACTTGAGGCATCCCTACTTGGAGCTTCTAAGGCCCAGGATAGATTTGGAGCTTCCTAGACTGCTGTTTTGCCTGAATAGACTCAAGAAATATAAGTAAATCTAGAGAGAGCAGGTCAGTCGTTAGTTAATAAATTTTTTCATAAAATGCTCTATGTGCCAGTTATAATTCTAGGTGCTAGAGATATTACAATTGACAAAACAGAAAGGGTTCCTTTCTTCATGGAGCCCAACATATACACAGGAAGACAGATATTAAATAATCATTAATATTGAGGTAAACAACTAAGCTATCCAAAGATATACAGTGAAAGTGGATGTACATTCAATAGATATTTAGGAATATTTGGAATTTATTAGTGCTGGAGTAAGGGGAGAAGGTGATGGAGCAGGAGAGTTTAACAAGGGCCCCCCGATTTGGGGATCAGGTACCTTGATAGGGTGTGTGGCATTTACTAAGAGAATCTAAAAGACAAGCCAGTTTAGGAAAGAAAGGTACTGAATCCGATGCTGGACGTGTTACATTTGGGATGCTTGTTAAACAATCTACTGCAGGTATATAGTAAACAGTTGGATAAAAGGATCTAGAGCTTAGCAGAATGATCTCTGCTGGAAAGACAGAGTTTCTCCTAGTTGCTGCTTTGCTCAAAGGAGTCCCAGATCTAATCAGGGCTGCCATCAATGTCCAATTGAAGGAAGCATGGGCAAAGAAGGAATAGATCCTCGTTCAGAATTCCTTTCGCCACATACCAGTCCAGTTCAATAATCAAAGCTGGTCTTAAGGAAAATTATGACAGAGGCAACAGGTACCTTCCGAACATCCTCCATGCATTACCATGGTAATCTTTCTAAAACACAGGTTATGACATTGCCTTCCCTCTGATCCACAGGATAAAAACCAGGCTTCTGAATGTGAAGTTCAGGATCTTATATTACCCAGCTTCGTTTCTTCCTATGCTCCTCTGGAATCTCCAGGACCCATTCTATGTCACGCCCTTCTTCTCCCTACAACCACTCCATCCTCCCTGCAGTCCACTTAGCAGTCCATGCTGGCTCATGCCTCTATACTTTGTTCATGTTGGTACTTCTTCCATAAATACAATCTGTCCCCTGTTCTGTCTGGAAAACTCTCAGTCTCCTCTCAAGATCCTGTTTCATTTATTCATTCACTCAGAAAACATTCTGAGCCCTTCCTGTATGTCACACACTATGTTAGATCTTTGGCATAGAGAGCCATCCACAAGAAAGATATTATCCACCCACTCCCTGTTATACGCAGCATGCCAGAAAAGGACACATGGAAGGAATGCACTACATACTTCTTTTTCCCCATTGGGAAATGGTAAAAATCCTTATGTGATATGCTCAGAGCTTTATTTTATTTTACTGTTTGCTTATACATTCTGGAACCCTCTTTTCCTTGCCTTGCCTAAAATCTGCTGATATTTTTTGTCATAAATTTTTGACTCATGCTGTTCTGCTCAGATATAAAATTTTCTTTAACCAGGTCATTTAATCTTATTATTTGCTTTTGCATTGCTCAAAGTCCACTTTGATTTTTATGAAGGTTTCTCGATTCCAACATAAATAAAAATGCCTGCCACTACTTACCTAGGGCT
>NW_006435837.1:744129-807769 GCF_000325575.1 Pteropus alecto | reverse complement strand
GCGTGTGTGGGTGTGGGTGTGTGTGTGTCTGTCTGTCTCCTCTAAGTATTCCGAGTTATTTCCTTATTGGACACATGAACTACATACGCTTTGATATAACAGCAACGGGCCAGGATTTCCTGTGTAACCATTCACTGGCCCATGAACTATAACCTCATATGGGTGGGGCACCACTTTCTCCACCTCTTAGTAACGCCAGCCTTATCAGCGTTGACAAATTCAACACACCTTGGTCCTCCCACCCACCTCGCCCCTCACTTCCTATACTGGCCACAGACACACTGTGTGCTCTACATCCTGGCATCAACAACTGGAATCTGTACCACACTTTAGAGGATCCTACTTCAACACACCAACCACGGACAAAAGCCAAATGCAAAGTGAAGAACTGAGTTTGATCAGTTTTTCAAGTTATTGTCACATATTACGAAAAGTTATTTGTCTCTTGGTGCCTAAGAAGCCCTGACCCATCAAATAAATGAGATATTTGAAACAAAACAAAGACCGTCTGTCTATTGATGCACAGTAAGGATCCAAAGTTTATGTCATCACATGAGCTTCTAGGTATTTTAATAACATATGCCTTTCAATGATCTTGACATTATGTTTCTTTAAAAGTGGAAATGAAACTACTACAGAGCTGAACTTATAAAACTTGCTTATAGACAGGAGCTCTTCCTCCCAGGCTAGTTATATGAACAACCTGAGAAAAAATGTCAGTGACAGGAAAATCATAGACAAAATAGGTAATTTGTAAAAGAAGAAAGTGACGATTCCGAAGGTCAAAATGTGGCCCTTCCCAAATAAGTGAGATGTAGAGATAAGGGGAAGGGACATACCCAGATTCGGGGTTTGCCTAAAGTCAAAGGCAAGACTCTTAATTGAAACTGAAAGTTGATTTCCATAAGTCTCTTTGGTTCTCAGAATGACCAATAATCCTTTATTAAAAATTTTAAGGCTGATTAATTAGTTAGAACAGATGCTATTGTGGCCAATGTCGTGGGATTAATCCCCTGAAATGAGGATAAATTTCATTTCGTTTCAAAACTACACCCTGCATTGAGTCAGCCATCTTGAAATTACATATCTTTGATCATAAAAAACTGGATAGGGCTGTTTGAATGATCTAAATACAAATCACTTCTGCTAAACTGGGAAAATGCTCAAAACTACACACTCTTCAATATGGTGTTATAGAAGATAAAAATAAATTAAAAACCTGTCTATGCACACATACAGTGGCCATTTTATGTAAATAATAAAAATGATAAGAGTATATACCCAACACAGAAAAATGACTATATCATGTGAAGTAACAGCTACAAATATTGAACACACACTACGATTACAATTATTTTAAAAGGATTTATATATTCAAATGAAAACTAAAAATGCATATATAAATATGAAATAAGTTACAGTGTTAGGGGAAAATTAAGAGCAATTAAACTATTTTCTAAAATTTTTATACTATTGTTACTTTGTCTACATAAAAATAAGTAAAGGCATGCCAAACTGATGGGGGCTCAGGGGTAATATCTTTATATATATATTAGATAGTACTTTACTATTGCCAAGTGGAGCAATGCTGTCATTCTATTTCCTTCTAAACTTCAATTAAAAAGGGAGAGTGATCCTGCAACAGACTAAGACCAAATAAATGTCAGCTCAGCAATTGTGGAAAATGCTAAGACTAGAGGGCAACAATGAATCAGCCTAATTCGGAGACTAGTAACATTACAGAGTGAACTGTCATCTTGGTGTTTATATGTAATGTGTCTCAGAGGAGCAAAGTGTAGATGGATGCAGTGGAGGAGGTCTACCTCCATTACCAAAATGGTTGAGGTGTTGGTGATGGTTTATAATCGAAAACCCACATTTTATTAGCTTTAGCTATCAAGAGTGGCTCGGGAATACTAAAAGCTCACTAGTAAGAAACACTTTGAATTGATGGATGTGAGATTGACAGCACTAAAAATGAGGATTCTCAGTTCTTGTGAGAAGACAAAAAGCAAGTGGAAAATGAGCACAAAATTACAATTTCTATAGTTTACATATAATTAATGTAATAGAATGTACGCATCTATAGTTGTGGTAAATGAATAGGACGAATGAGCCATTTTCTACACTTAATATTTTTCTTGAAAAACATTTAAAATCTGAGATTAGCACCATAGAACTTATGTTTTATAATAGTACCAATAACTACATTTTGTAGAACACTTCACAATATTCAAAACATTTACTTATTTTTATCCCATGTAATCATTTCATAAACAGTTTGAGGAGATAAGGTGAGCACTGTTATTCACATTTTACACTTGAGAGAAAAATAATTTAACCAACCAGTTGCCACTCAGCTAGAAAGTGGCAGAGTCCAAACTTAAATTCAAATAATCTGACTCCAGGCCACCCGTAATGTCTTGCTGCCTCCCACAAATAACATTAATGTGATTAGAAAAGAAAGTTAGTTTCCAGCAAAACTCATATTTAAGATACAGCTTCGCTTGGCCTCTCAGCTTTCTTACTACCCAGAATTCCTAATACCCTCAGCGACACCCCTTCTTCTATGAGAGAAGAAAACTCATCCGCACAAATGTGTTAAAAAGAGACCGACTGCGCCCTCAAAGTTTGTCTTTGCACTGGGAATGCCAGGAGAGAGCATTCTTTAAAACAATGAAATGAACTAACGGTGGTATTTCTAGAACCGCTAAACACAGGAAAAGAAATACTTTGGGGGCCTTCGAACCGTACAACTGCAGGAGCATTTATTCTGCTTATAAAGCTGATCCTGCACAACACTTGGCAATTTGGGATGCCAGCTGCGGTAAAGTGGGAAGAGGAAAACAAGGTTTAGCTCTACCGCATACAAGCTGTGTGACCAAAAATAAACAAAACCAAATGACTCTGAGCCTCCATTTCTTCATCTGAAAAATGGAAGATTTTATTTATAGTGTTGGAGTGAAGATAAAATGAGATAAAACTTCATTTCGGGAAAGGAGTGATCATTATTCTTAATATTTTCAGCTGGTTGTTTGTAGAGGCTTTTATCTTCTAAAATCAAGTTACTTCCTCTACCAATGTTCTTATTCTAGAAGCAGCCTCATAAATTTTACAATTTACTGTTAGCATTACAAAGAAAGAGCAACTCATCTGATATAATAAATGTGTTCTAAAATCCATTTTTATAACTTTGAGAATTAAGCTTGGGAATTATGATGACTTCAAAGTATTCAAAACATGTTTTTCTTTTGCATTTCCTGATCACAAAGAAGGTGCTTAGCATATTTAGAATAATATACACTGCTATTGATTTAGATAGATACATGCAGATATTATTATATGTATTATATACACATCCGACTTCTAAACATAAACCTACCAAGTTTACCAACTCCATCCCATTTGCCCCAGTGATTATCACCTTTCAACAGTCCTTAGGGCACACAGCTAGCCAGTTGTCTTACAATGTTAATGTTCTCCAGCTTTGATGGTATGTGTTCATCTATCTGTGTGGTGTGGATTTGAGGAGCCCCAGGAGGTTTGTCCTACTATATAATTTCTTCTTTCTCTTGGCCAGAGTAAGCCTTGTAGTTTGGGTTAAACAAACATTAAGTGTCTAACTGCTGTCAACATAGAAATACATATATTCCTTGAGGATAAATATTTGATTTTGATTTTTCAATTAGAGCTGACAGTCAATATTATTTTATATTAGTTTCGGTGTACAGCATAGTGGCGAAACATTTATGTAACTTACAAAGTGATCCCCCCGATTAGTCTAGCACCTACCTGGCACTATACATAGTTTTTACAATATTATTGACTATACTCCCTATGCTGTATTTCACATCCCCGTGACTGGCTTTAACTACCAATATGTACTTCTTAATCCCTTCAACTTTTTCACCAGCACCCCAACCATCCCTCCCATCCGGCAATTACCAGTTTGTTCTCTGTATCTGTGAATCTATTTTTGTTCTGTTTGTTCACTTATTTTGTTCCTTAGATTCCGCATATAAGTAAAATCATATGGTATTTATCTTTCTCTGTCTGACTTATTTCACTTAGCATAATACCCTCTAAGTCTATCCACGTTGTTGCAAACAGTAAGATTTCATTCTTATGGCTGAGTAATATTCTATTGTATATATGTACCACTACTTCTTTATCCAATCGTCTGTTGATGGGCACTTAGGTTGCTTACATATCTTGACTCTTGAAAATTCTGCTGCCATTAACATAGGGGTGCATAGATCTTTACGAATTATCGTTTTGGTTTTCTTTGAGTAAATTACCCAGAAGTGCAATTGCTGGGTCAAAAGGTATATCCATTTTTAATTTTTTGAGGAACCTCCATAGTGTTTTCCATAGTGGCTATACCAATTTGCAATCCCACCAGTAGTACACGAGGGTTCCCTTTTCTCCACATCCTCACCCACACTTGTTGTTCTTTGATTTATTGACATAGCCATTCTGACAGGTGTGAGGTGATATCTCATTGTGGTTTTAATTTGCATTTCTCTGAGGATTAGTGACCTTGAGCATCTTTTCATATATCTATTGGCCATCTGTATGTCCTCTTTGGAGAAATACCTATTCGGGTCCTTTACCCATTTTTTAATTCTTCGTTGAATGTTTGGTAAAATTCACCTGTGAAGCCAGCTGGTTTAGGACTTCTGCTGGGAATTTTTTGATTACTGATTCAATTTCATTAGTAGTAATTGGTTGGTTCAAATTTTCTATTTCTTGACTCAGTCTTGGGAGATTGTATGTTTCTAGGAATGTATCCATTTCTTCCAGATTGTCCAATTTGTTGGCGTATAATTGCTCGTAGTATTTTCTTATGATCCTCTCTATTTCTATGGAATCAATTGTCACTTCTTTCATTTCTGATTTTATTTGAGTCCTCTTTTTTTTCTTGATGAGTCTGGTTAAGGGCTTATCAATTTTGTTTATCTTTTCAAAAAAAAACAGTTCTTAGTTTCACTGATTTTTTGAGGATATTTCCTTTTTAACATCTTGTCCTTAATTCACATTACTTTTTCAGCTCTTAACGAAAGGTGATACATATTCTATGAAGATGGGACACAGAGAGGTACCTTTGAAATTTGGGAGATTATTGAGTTAAGTCTAGAATGTAGGACATTTCTAAAAGTGGGTACAAATGGGTGTTTTAATAAGAGAGCAACAAAAGAGGATATCATTAAAGTATGTAATATACAGCGTTGCTTTCCTTCTCAGCATCTGTTCCTTATTCCCCCTTCCAAACAGCATCTCAATTTGGTCCCTTGCCCCTATAGAGCCCATGTGTCCCAGGGGGAGACATCTCCACTCCCAGAGCCTGAGATAGGCCTAACTGGACTAAAAGTAATCTAGTCTTCCTCCTTGCAAGTGATTGGTTCAGAAAGGGGCACATGACTCACTGAGGGCCAATGAGATTTCCAATGAGAGGGCTTTAAGGTTCCAGGTCAATCATTCATTTTTCTGGGAGAGTTTTCAGAGGAATTCTTCCTGCTTTTCCTTTTGCATGCTGTCATGCAGAAATGTGCTGTCCAGTCACAGGAAGAAGCCAACACTTAGGAGGCAGAGGGAACAGGATCACAGGGAAAAGGAGCCAAAGCCTTGGGACAAAGCGTCCCTGGGGCTCACCTCACCGAAGCATTTCTCCATGTGTGAGTCAGTACATTTCTTCACTATGTGTGTCTGGTAGAGTTGGATTTTTTATGACTTGCTGCCCATGCAGCCCAAATGATATGGGGCCAAAGACAAAATGCTGTCTTGTATGCAACCCACAGTCACCATGCTTTGAGCATTTTTTTAAAATTCACAGGCATCTATACCATCTGTCACTTGTTATAAGTAAAAGCTAAACAAAGAAAAGACATGTGACGGTCCAAGGCATTGCTGTGCAACCAACAAAATCTAGGGTGAAATATTCCTGTCTCTCCTATCCTGACACTTTCCCTCCCCTGAAATGCATTCCTTTCACCATTAAAATCGTCTATAAACTGGGGAAATGTTCTACTAAAATGTCACCTTCATTTTGCAATAATTTGAATACATAATTATTCATCCATCTAAGGAAAACAATCCATTTTAGAAATTAATTATTGAGTGCATAAGTGCTTTCATTCTTAGAATCCATAATGTGAATTGGCTAGATCATAATTAATGCTTTCTAGCATGATTTTTATAAAGGTGTCTCTCCAATCAGATCTGACAGCCTACTTGCCCAACTTGGCTCTTATGCTTTCAAGATCTTAATAAAACAGAAATGAACTTGAAAGTCATTCCAAATAATAATGTAAAATTAAGTAAAGTGTTCCTACCTAATATCTAGTATTTTATTTACCTAACTAATATTGCTAATGCCATAACAGGAAAAAATTAAATTATTTTTATTAAATTGTTTTTGCCCACTAAGCCATACATTAATCCCTTCCTAAAGGAACAGTTAGATTCTGGATGGGGGCAACCTTAATACAATTGTATTTTGCAATCTCTGTCCTATGCTTTTTTTACTCTATTATATATGTACAGCTTTACTTTTACAGTAAAATAACATTTGTAATGGTTGTATTAAATATTTTGAAGCCAAAATACATAGTATAATAAGTTACTAATAGTATAATAAATATACAGGATTCTATCTTGGCCCACATCCAATGGACTTTAATTATTAAGCTATTTAAACTGATTATAAGACAGGATTTCTGAGTAGATGACACTCTCTAGTCGGTATGAATTATTTGGGAAAAGACAAACAATGTCTAAATATATATATATGTATATATATATATATGATCATAAATTTTAAAATATTTTTTTAAGTTTATAAAAATGCTTGCTATTAAAATATTATAATTCTTTCCCAACATCTCTAGATAAAAGCCTACATTTAGAGCCTCTGTATTTAGAGCCTTATGGAAGTAATTCCCTCTGATCATATAGTTTCCACGCTGGTAGTAAATTCTCTGACTCAGTCTGCCACCTGGATCAATAAGGATTTCTCTCAATCTGTTGCTGCAGGTTGTATTTGTCTGGTTTCCTGTTGCAGGTAGGGACATTCTCTTCTATCAGTTTAACAAACAGATGCTGGTGTTCCCAAAAGTCAACAGAAAAGTGTAAATTCATAAGTACATCCCCAAACAAGTCCTCTGTATCTTTAACATGCAAAGACTCAACAACGAATAGGATATGCATATAGCCAGGTATCAAAGTCACCTTTAGGCTAACAACAAGGTCATATTGGTCTTAAGCAATGTTTAACAGTAAAAGGAGTAGAGAATCAATACTTCAGTTAAGATTTCTCATGTTTGCTTTCACCTTTCATTTACTGTTTGAATTACTTTGTAGACATGCTCAGATAGACGCACTGACTCAACCATGGGAGTGAGTTAGTGAATGAGGTTGATTGGAAAAAAATACAAGAGAAAACTTGAGATTAAATGTATTTGCTTCTCACATCCGAAAGCCCTAAATAAGTGTCCAGAGACAAGGGCCCCACTCCACATGATTTCAGAGTTTAAGCAAAACATTCAAGGAGGAAAATCTCGGTTATTTAAAATTTACCTTTTTAGCATATAGATGAAAATTTATACTGCAGAAACATAAAACATTAATTGCTACAGTGCAGTTTGTTTCTCTATTCCCAAACTATCACCATCAAAATGACTTAGGCGAAAATATTGCAGTAAGGGAATCCAATTTAAAACAAGAAGGATTGGGAGTTGGGTGTAAAAGAGGATCTACTGGCAGAAGGATTTTAAACACTAAAGAGATTTCAAAGGAGAGCTTTAAAAATAAAGACATAATTACCCATCCTCTAAGACTTGGGTCACCCACTAATATAAGAAATAGTAAATGAAATAGGGCTCAGGATGGGTCCTGAGACAATGCTTGTCAAAACAAATAAACAAAAAACAAATAATGTTTTACACTTCTATGAACCCTCCAGAGAATGCTACTTGGTATCAAATAAAACACCATAAGATAAGATTACGGGAATTTGCAAAGAAAATGACACCTGCTCTTTAAAAAGTGAGGGGGGGAAGGTATCAAAAAGATTTAGATAATATGCTGAACATATAACATTTGCTTTTCTATTAGAATCCCTAACTTGATACAATCCATTAGCATTAATGCATAAACCCAAAAGAAAGTATTTTCAAAGTCATGAAACAAATCAAATTACGTTCTTTGGGCAAATAAGGTTTAAGAGGAAGTGTCTTCTGAAAAATGCCAGGATTTGTGAAAAGAAACTTTATTCAATTTAAAATGCAACCACACATAAAAACCATGCTTTAAAGTCAAATGTTGGCCACAATAACAGATGAATTTCCAAATACCTAACTGCCCAGGTGTTTTATATTTTTAAAGCAATCCAGTGGTACCAAAACCTGTCAAAACACTGAATTCCAAACTATATGCTCACTCTCCTAAAACTGTAAAGTGAAAGTCCTCTCTACCTGCCTCAAGTCTTACTTGAAATGAAATTAGACCATGGAGAAAGAAGCAAGGGAGGAGAGATAAATCACTGTTTTGTCAAGTCCAAGTCAAAAGGCAAGCATGTAAATCGCTCTGGGGCTAAAAAAGATTCCTCCCTAAAGCAGAAGTAAAATGTTTGCTTACACCTTTATAAATAAAGTTCTGTCAAGCTGCGAGGAAAATATCTTCGTATCCATAGGGATAGTCAGGGAGCTAGCCCTGTGAATCTCCAATGCAATCTATTTCCACACAAAGGATATTTTCACCAGCTTCCTCCTGGGACAGTAAATAATCACTAATCAACCCAGATGGTGTGAATCTAAACTTATCAGTGACAGATAATAAATCAGAGCATTCTGATGTGTGCCGTGCTATTACAGTTCCAATGATTTCACACCAATGGGACATTCAAACTGCTAAGTAGCATAATTAGTTACAGATAATTCCAAGACATTAATCATGCTTGGGATAAATCTTTGGAACAAACATTGAAAATATTCTTTATCATATATATTGCCAAATGTCTGAAAGGGACTAATTTGGTACTGGGCTTGTCAGCATGCAAGCATTTTAGGTGAATGGCACTTTTTAATACCCAGAATTGATAGTCCATCAGACAGTTTATAAAATGAAGTACACTTCCACAGCCACCTTTTCAATTTCGCAAGTTTTGCTCAAACAAGACATTTAATTTTAATTCAAGATAATTTATATATTTTTTAAATTAATTTATTTTAATTAGTGTCAAGTATACATTGGTTAGACATTTATATAGTTTATAAAACGACCCCCCTAATTGCTCCTTCTCTCCTCTGGTTTTCCACCTTTTAATTTGGATTTTATTCACTTCAAATATTTCTTTAAAAATGCAACAAACAGGACAAACAAACAGAGACTCGTGGACATGGACAATAGACTAGTGGTTACCATAGGGGAGGGGGCAGGTAGATAGGGTAAAGGGGGTCAAATATGTGGTGACAGAAAGAAATCTAACTATGGGAGGTGAACACACAGCGTAAATATATATATATATACCTTACTGTTAAAGTGTACAGCTGAAACATCGGATTTCGTTAACCAATGTCACAATAAAAAAGAAGTAAATAAATAATTTTTTAAAAAAATGCAACTCTTCTTTTATCAAGGAATATAATACCCACCTCAGGAATAACTATGAAGTGAGTTTGGTTTGGAGATCTAGGGACCTTTTCCTAGTGTTTACTTCAACATTTTAGCTTACTTTCATGAAACATGTCCTGTAAATCTTCCCAGAGCCCTTCAAGCTAAAGGACCCCAAGTCATTTACTGTCATCAGTCTACTTTCAAAACTTACTGCTCCTATATCCCATTCTCTCAGAATCTAGATCTTCACTAGCTACACTCAGTAACCAAGCCATACCCAAGTATTTACAACTGAGACCAATTTAATGAAAGCTCGTCTTTCCCAATATTATAACCACAGTTTAAATTGTTAGGCTTGAAAATGAGGAGAGAGTTTGGGATATTATACTGGTCTTTGGGGACCTCACGAATCATGATATATGAGCAACTAGCTTATGTCTAGAGTTAGTTATGAGGTAATAAACCAATCTAGGGCATATGAGCTATTATCATGAGTTATGGCAACCATTCAAAAGCCCTATATGCTGAGACTGCCACAGAGCACAATGTGTTTCCTCTAGATGTTCCATGAATTGTCTACCATCCAAATACTAAATCCACTCTTCCAGATCATGTATCCTTTCATATAACTTATAGTAATTCTATAATTCAAGACATTTTAACTTTAATGAAATTATATCTGTTCATTCTTTTTTTTTTTTTGAACTTTGGTGTTTTAGTTAACACTTGTAAAAGTCTTTCCCTCCTATAAATTAATGAAAATATTCCCTTGAGTCATTTTCTAGTCCTTTTACTTGTTTAATACTTAAACATCCAATCTATCTGAAATTTATTATGGCTATGACATAAGCTGAGTATATAACCTTACGATCTCCCAAATTGGTAACATATTGTCCTAATACCATTAATTTAAAAAGTCAACCCTTTGTTCCAAATTCCCATCAATAAGATATAGAGGAAATCAATTAAAACATTTCTATATGATGGACTACTCTGTAGCTTTTTAAAACAATGAAGCTGCTCTATGTAATCATGCCAACAATGTATAAATTGAATGGTTAAGAAAAGCAAAATGAAGAAATGTATGTATGCTATGACTCTATTAAAAATAATCTTTTATCCAGATATAAAACTACATATATATAAAAAAACTCTATATACATTTGTATAAATGCTGGAAAAATTCTAAAGGCACACAGATCCAACTGTTAATGGCTACATCTAAGGACTGGTGATAGAGAAGAGTCTCCTTTTTCTAACTATTTATACTATGTAATTTTTAAAAATGTATTTATAGTAAGCATATACATCTTTTGCATTTTAATGTGAATCTTGCAAACTGGAACAATTCTTTAAATTTAACCAATAGTATATTAAAAACATACCTTCCAAATCACTAAATGCATAGAAAATTTACTTGACAAGAACCTCCTCTCTGATCCTTTGT
The DNA here is from genome assembly GCF_000325575.1 of Pteropus alecto. Taxonomy (NCBI): domain Eukaryota; kingdom Metazoa; phylum Chordata; class Mammalia; order Chiroptera; family Pteropodidae; genus Pteropus; species Pteropus alecto. The sequence continues at coordinate 796,710 of NW_006435837.1, read as the reverse complement.
CTTCCTTTGCCGAACTATGACTTGAACAAGAAATTCATCTCCACTGAGTTTAACCTCAGAGGTTTCGGAGTTGTAACTGCAGTTAGCCTAGGATGACTACTTAAGGAAATAAGATATGCATATGAAAAGTTAAGAGATCAAAGCAGGATATGTGTACAACATCCCTGATTTTAAAAACTGTAGGAATGAGATTAGGAAAAAATCCCCAGCAGAGTTTCATAAAAAGGATGGGAAAGAGCTGGTAGAGTTTTGGTGATAAGGAGTGTGAGTGTGAAGTGTAGAATCAGGAAAGTAAACATTAAATAGATGAGTCTCATTGCAGTAGAACGTTTTTATTAAGAAGCAGTGGAGTTAATTCTGAAAATGTAGGTTAGAACTTAATTACAGAGAACTCTGAATGTCAGCCCAAGGGTGGTGTTAAACTTTGTCATGCAGAAGCACGATGATAGATATTGTTTCTCATGTAAATGCCAATTGCTACGGAGGGCCAGCTTTGAATCAGGTTGAGAAAGATTCTCAAGTAATACTCAGTATTACTAAGAAATAACTTCAAGATCAATTAACAACGTGTGATATGGGCTAATGAAGGGGACATTGTTCTGCGCTGGATTAAGTGTTAACTCTGCTAGAGGCAAGGAGGTTTTTGAGATGCAGAGAAATACACAGATCTGACAGTGATTTTGAAAAATAAATAGGACCTCATTTTGGTGAAATGAGGAAGAGATGGCACAATAGGACTAGGTGAGGTTTGAGGGAAAAGAGGAATCGAAGGTGACCCTAAGGCTTTGAGCCTTGATTCTTAGAGTGTTGTGAGCATTTTCAGGGGGAAGGTAATGAATTCAGGATTTTTGAGCTGGTGGCCATGTGAAAATGTCTTGCAAGAAGTTTGGGTACGATACTGGAAATGCAGAATAAAGAAAAAGGGAAGCTCTTTTTTCCTTTCCTCTTCAGGAAGGCATATTGCTGGAAAAGAAAATATTCATGACCTACTTACGAATCATCTCAAATTTGAGTTTCAAGAAAGGAATGGCTTAACAATCCACTGGGTAGAATAAAGAACTGCATATTTTCCCCCTCTCAAAAAAATGATGTCTTAAAGAGACTCGGGGACATGGACAATAGACTAGTGGTTATCAGAGGGTAGGGGGTGGGGGACGAGGGGTGTAAAGGGGGTCAAATATAGGGGTTTGGGGGAGGGCGAAGTGGGTAAAGGGGATCAAATATATGGTAGCTGAAGGAAACTGGACTCTGGGTGGTAATCATACAATAGAATATATAGATGTCAATTATAATGTACGCCCAAAAATTATATAATTGTATTAACCAATGTTACCCCAATAAACTTAAAAAAAAAGAAAAAAATGATGTTTTAAAGAATCAGTTTTTAAAAAATAAAATAAAATAATGTTTTTCAATGCAATGATAGTTCTTTTTAAATTTCACTACAAAAATTACAAATAAACAAACTATTTTATGAATTTTAAAGTTCACATTACTTAAAAGTTTAGCTTGACTTCCTTTCAATAAACTGAAGCTCTAGCTCCATTTTAAGTTTCTACTTGGCAGAAAAATTTCATTGGAAAATCCACCTGTAATTAGGCCATATATGTGCACGGTGCGTGGTACAGTTCAAAGTCTTTCCACATCTGCTTGTTTGTGCAACTCTCCAGTGAAGGGATAAGACTGGAATTACAACTTCCACTATACAGATGGATTCAAATGGGACCTAGAGCAGTGATCTGGTTTACCTAAAGCCTACACAGTAAGTTAGTGATGGCACCAGGATAAGAATTGAGGTGTCCTACCTCCGAATCCAGTGTTATTTATAGAACACAGACATTCTTCCATATTACAATATTTAGTTTCATATGGGCCTTTTAAAATGCTACAGATTATTTTTCATAAAGAGTCTGATAGTGGGTTCCTTGTCTAATTTTTCTATTAAACTGTGTTTGCGTTCCCCCAAAAGAACAAGGTTATGCCCTTTATGAAAACTTGAAGCAGAGTCTATAATGCTTTCAAGAAAGATTTATGATCTCACACAATATTTTATTGCTGTCATTAAAAAAAAGTAGTGAGATAAAATGGTTTCAATTACACAATGAAAGGGCTGCCCTATTTCAAAGGCAAACTGAATTCAAAATGCTTGAAATAATTGAGTTACTGTTTTCTCTTCTGTTCTAAAATATCTAACACAATGAGAATGAATGGATTTTCTTGTTTCTTCTATTGTTTACAGTCAACAAATACTGCATACACTAGAAAAATAATAATTCATCACCAAGGAATGTTTTTTCTTTTTGCCATTATACCATCGCTCTCTCTGTAGCTAAATGGCACATTTGTGAATCTCCAAAGGCCACAAATTTTCTATAGGTTTTTAAGTGGTGTTTTCCTCATATCACAGGATAAGTTTTATTTAGAATCTCTTGTGCTTTACCTGACAAGATGTGACCTAGGCTGAAGAATAGAAAAGCTGACTGAAATTGTACATCTCTGAGACTTCCAGAAGATTGGCATTTATTTTCAGATTTGTTTACAGTCAACTCTTAGAAATACAATGCTTCCATTTTATACTGGGGCTAAAAATGTCATCTACAAGGGCAAAGACCATTTTATAGATGCCTTTTGGGATTATTTGTGGCTCTTAATATAGTATTAAACATACACTGACCACTCAAACACTTATTTGACTTTGATAAAAATAAAATGCACATAGTTTCAGGATAATAGCACACTTCACTGGGTATGAATGGAGCTGTTTGGGTGTGGTAGATTGCTTATAGAAATGGCCCCAAATGTGTGCCTCTCACTCTAGTCACATCCTTTGCAATTTAGTTTGGAAGCTTTTCTAATCCACAGGTGCTATTTCCCTATCCTTTCTTTGAGTCCGGGCTGCCCCTGTGACTTGATTTGGCAAGCATAATGTGGCAGAAGTGACAATGTGTCAGTACTGAGCTGGACTTTGTTCTTTTGGAAGCAGCCACCAGTTGAGGAAGCCCAGGCTATCCAGATGGGGGATGAGAGACTTCATGGAGCAGAAGCAAGATGCCCCAGCTGAGGTCATCTCAGACCAGCCAGCAAGCACCCAGCTGAGCCAACAGGTAACCACAGACACATGAGAAAACTTAGTTGAGACCAGCCCAAATTATGAACTAAATAAATGGTTATTGTTTTAAGAGCCTATGTTTTGGGGTATTTTGCTACACAGCAAAAGCTAATTAACGCATAGGAGAAAGACTGGCATAGGAAGAATCCTATATTCCTATTCGAAAAAGAGCTTCTGCCAAGATTTTCACACTTTTGGAAAGTCTCTACTGAAGAAACTTCCACCCCTCTTTTTATCTCTTCTTCATTCCTTCCCAAGAGAACCAGCACAGCTAGCTAGCTGATCGGCAAAAGCTTGACATTTGTTGGGCTACATTTTCTGCCAATGAGAATAAGAAGGTTAAAGGTGGCTGGTCTATGCTGTCACTCTCACCAAATTGTTCTCACGTGGAACAAGCCCTCCTCCTCTTCTGCTCCCTAATTCTTTATGACAGAGCCTGTTGTGTTTGTGAATATGGGAGAGGACTAACCGTTGTTACTCACTGTCCTGCTGTTATGGTGTGTGCAGCAGATATGTGGCCCTTCTCAGTGGCCTCTAAACTGCCCTACAAATCCAGATCTCTTCACAGGCAAGTCCAGATTCAGGGTGGAAGTAGGAGTGACTACTAAACTTCAGGTTCAAACTACGTGTGCTAACACACATTAGCAGTTGGACGCCATTACGTCCATTCTCACCAACAGAACACCAAGACGAGAAGGAATGGGTCTTAGCACTGCCTCCGCAACAGTATTCAATAGCTGTGAATATTGATCTGAAAAATTTAAATGTATAATGAAATGAAGTTTCTCTTAGATTTTCTAGGTCATAATTCCACGATTTTCATTCTAGGTTTTATGAAATTATTATTGTAATTCTAATCTTTTAAATTCCATTTTTCTATAAAATTTCTAGGTGAGAACCACACACATAAACTAACTTCTAGTCATTCTATTTTGGTACTTTTATATGTAGACATGAGAAGTTACTTCAATCAAACAATAGCAGATCTTCCTATCCAATTGTCAGGTTTTCTGCTCTATTTTAAAACTCAGCACTTGGTAGTATAACTGGATTTTTTTCCCCAGAAAGAGAATAGGATATAAAATTAGATAGTAGATAGCAACTATATTTAGTGTGTTAAAAAATGATTCATACGAAAGCTCATGCACATACACGTGTGCGCATGCGTGCGCACACACGCACACGCACACACCTTCTTTTGGAAGGTGTATTAATGAACAATACTAAAATGAAACTTTACATATTTTTGTTTCACTTTCCCAGAAGCTTAAAGAGCATATAATGCAAGGAAATGTGGCAAAAATTACGTGAAATAATTGAGGTCAACAGCAGGAGAAAAATAGCCTGGATTCCTAATCCATCTTCGATTCAAAACTGGACATTTTCTAAATCCCAAGAGACCCTACTTTTGGTCTTTATTGCCTCTGTGCACACGGAATGCATAAGGAGCCATCAGAACTTCCTTTTAAGAAAGTATTTGCACTTGCAAAACCAGCCTAAGCATGTCTTATTCCTAACTACTATTTAAATTTCTTTTATATTGACAAGTCTATTCGGGTTTCTGTTTCTCGGCTTTTTTTTTAAGTTGTTCATTTTGTCTAATATACATATTTACTGACACAAAGCAGTTCAAGTATACTTTTATTTAATCTCAATATCATCAGTAGTTATGTCTTTTTTCATTCTTAATATGGATTATATATACATATATATATATTTTTTTTTGGTTAATCTTGTTTGAAGTTTATATATCTATCTTTTTGAAGAACTAACTTTGGGTTTTTGTTTGTCCCTTGTATATTATTGTCTTCTCTTTCATTAAATTGTAGAATTATGCATATATTATTTTCTTCATTCTACTTTCTATAAGATTTTTAAAAAAAAAAACGTGTTGTCTTTAAATGCTAACCTCGTTGATTCTCAATCTTTTTTTTCCTAATATAAGCATTTAAGGATATAAATTTCCTTCTCAATATCCGTTCAGCTATATCCTACCTGTTTTGATTTATTCAATTTTATTAGATTCCATTTCTAATTACTTATAAATTTTATTAATACTTCTTTTTTAAGCCATTACTTAAAAGGGTATTTAAATTTTTGAAATATAAGGAAATTTTTTTCAATCATGATCTTGTTTAGTAATCCCTAACTAAATGGCATTGTGGTCAGCCTTACTTAATGGGTTAGTAGGCGGTCATATTTTGTTTAAATCCAATTATGCAAGACTATTCTACAACTGTTGAGTGCACGATTTTATATATATACCTATTAGATCAAGACAGTTTATTGTGATATTAAAATTCTCCATTGGTAACAATTTTTGTCTGTTTGATCTATCGATTACTGTGAGAGTTGTATTTGTCAATTGGTGAAATTTTATTGCATTTCTACCACTTTTTCTATATTGAGGCCATGTTCTTAATTGCATATATTAAGGCTTGTTACATACTCCTGGTGAATTTAACAGTTTGTCTTTATGTAATAAGGCTTTTTGTTTCAAACGCTTTGTCTGATATTAATATACATACACTATAGAATTATTTGGGTTTATATTTGTCTTATGAAATGTTAGGTAGTAATACATGCTACTACTTAAATAAAATTAAAAAATAAAAAATAAAGCAGACTAAGAGTATAGAGACTTATGGAGGGGTACTTTGGAAGCCTTCTTGCTAAGGTGAGTTTTGAGCACAGATCTGAACGAGGTGAGGATAGAAGCCAAGTAAATATCTGGTCGTGGAGGGTTTCAGACAGAGAGAACAGCATAAGCAACTGCTAGAATGTGCTCAGTGTGTTTGCAAACCAACAAGGAGGGCACCATGGATGTAGAGGAATGTGCAACTTAAAGAGTGTTAGAGATGACATCAGAAAGGAAAGGGGGCTAGATCAGGGAAGGACTTGTAGGCTTTGGGAGGATCTGAGAATTTATTCTGAATAAGAGGAAAAGCTATTGATGGGGTCTGAGCAAAGAACGGACATGACCTGACTTACATTTTTTAAAATTAAGTTTATTGGGGTAACATTGGTTAATACAATTATATAATTTTCAGGTATACATTATCATTTGACATCTGTATATTCTATTGTGTGTTTACCACCCAAAATCCGGTTTCTTTCAGCTACCATATATTTGATACCATTTACCCACTTCACCCTCTCCCTATTCCCTATAATTGAGCCCCTTTACCCCGTCTACCTACCCTCTCCTCCCCCACTCCACTAGTAACCACTATTCTATAGTCCATGTCCATAAGTCTCTGTTTGTTTGTCCTGCTCATTTGTTGCTTTTAGGTTTATATCCCACATATAAGTGATATCATGTGATTTTCAACTTTTTCTCTGACTTACATTTTAATATTATCAATGTGACTGCCATGTTTAAAAAGGATTATGGGGCTCAGGTAGGGCAGAGGTAGATAAGCTTCTTGGGAGACTTCTGAAATCATTCAAATGAGACATAATGGTAGTTTAGATCAGACCAGCAGCAGTGGAGAAGGTGAGAAATAGTCTAATTTGGGGGCATATTTTGAAAGTTAGAAGTGGCTAGATTGCTAATGGATTGATACAGAGTATGAGAGGCACAGGAAACAATTCTATAAGCTTAATATGAACAATGAACACATGAGATTCACATTTACTAAAATGAGGACGCCTGTTAGAGGAGCTGGTTTGCATAAGGAAAACCAAGACATTGTTTTATAACTAAGTCTGAGAAGCTTATTAGTCATCCAAGTGGCATTGGAGTTCAGTCTAGAGATTCAGTCTAAAGATATAATTGGGGAGTCATCACATAGAGAGACTGTCTTTAAAACTGCGACATGCAATGAGAACACCTAGGGAGTGAGTGAAGATGGAGAAAAGAAGAGATCTAACGATGAAGCCCTAGGGCAGTCCAATGTTTAAAAGTAGGAAGATGAAAGAACACAAAGGCAAGTGAGAGAGAGCCATGTCCTTAAGGCCAAGAGGAGAAAGTGATTTAAGAAAGAGAAACTCCACCGCACCTGAATGGAGATGACAGGTCAAGTAAGATGAGAACTGAGAATGTTTAATTCCCAGGCTGGCAAGGTGAAAGTCACTCAGGGAACTTGAACAAAGTCATTTCAGAGGAGTGGTTCAGGATGAATGCCACGTTGAGATGTGTTAAGGTTAGAATGAGGAGAGAAAGGATAGAAAGTAAAGAACATTCAAGTTCATTTTATTTGTTTGGTAAAGAGGAATAGAAAAATGAGAAGGGTTATAGCTGGAAGGGAAGAGATCAAAATAGGTGTTTTGTTTTGTTTTGTTTTGTTTTGTTTTGTTTTGTTAGGCTGGAAGATACTATAGCATGCTACTGACAATGATGAGAAAATTGATTATGCGGAAAGAAAGATAATTGTAAGAGGTTATTTTTTTCTGTAAAGGGCCATATCCGTGAATGTTTTAGCCTTCGTGGCCACACTACTCAACCCTGTCACTCTAACCCGCAAAACCAGCCACGGACAAGATGTAAACAAATGAGCATGGCTGTGTTCCAATCTCACTTTATTTTCAAAAACAGGAAGCCAGCTGTAATTAGCAGTAGTTTGCCAACCTCTTTCTATTTAATATATATTTTCTGAATTGGAATAAAATTCCTTTGAGTAAAATGGAAAATTGCATACTATATAACAATATATTAGATGGAACTGAAACTGTTTTATAGTAAGATTCTAGATTAAGAAGTTCTCACTCTGCAGGGAGGTTCCTAGATCTGGACTACATCACGTTCTGTATAATTCTCATCAGTACCTATTATAAAGAAAATGTTTAATATTTTGACAAGAGAAATATAAAGATGTCAATTAAGCAGGATACGAGTGCTAAAACTAACACCGAAGAATAAAACTTACAATTAAAATAAATCATGCAATTTCAGTTGACCTAACATAGAAACCCATATGGAATACCCAAGATCTCAGTGACTCTAAATTAAGCTCCGTATTACTCAAGAAAGTGACCAAATTTCCAAAACAGCTAACATTCAAAATTAACCTACACTGACAAATGTCTAGCATCCGGAACAAGGGAGAAAACTGTCCCAATGTGGAGACTTACACAATACTATGGGAACTACACTTAAGTAGGGATCTTATCAGTTAGAGCCCATTCAGAAGTGAGCGGGCCAGGATGGCAGGAGGTCAGAAAATCATTTTACATGACAAATAGGTGAAGCACCAAAGGACATTTAATATGAAAAAGAGTACCTAGGATTGGCACAAGAGAAGTGTCCCAACATTTGAAGGACCATCACGTAAAAGGAAGAAGCAGCAGCCATTGGTTACAGGACAACTCATTTCTGAATGACATAAGGAAGACTTTTCTAATGGTGAATCAGAGCTGTCCATAAATGCTGCCAAGTGAGTTGGTAAGCTCTCTAAAGGTAATAAAGAACATGGTTTTACTCTCAATATTTATGCCTTGATTTTCTCATCGGTAAAATAGAAATAGGGTAGAGGAAATGGAGAGGTACTGGCTAAAGAGTACACACTGTCAGTTATAAGACGAGTAAAAGTTCTGGGAGATCTAATGTACCGCATGGTAACTACAGTTAATAATACTGCATTGTATACTTGAATTTTGCTGAGAGTAGATCTTAAGTGTTCTCACCACAGAAAAATGAAATGGTAACTGTGTGAGGTCATGGATGTGTTCATTAGCCTGGTCATGGTAATCATTTTACAATGTACACACATATCAAATCACCACCTTGTATACTGCAAATATATATAATTTTTATTTGTCAATGATCTCTCAATAAAGATGAAAAAAAAAAATCCCAAACCTATCACACGGTGTTTGAGTGTCAACTGAAAGAATGTATGCAAAGCCCTTTGCACAGTCTCTGACATGTAATAGATACACAATAAATGTTTCTATCATTAATATAAAAATAGGATCACATATGATCTACCTCTTAGAGAATTTGCTAATTAATTTGCAGGAGCCCTTTTGGTTTTTTAAAGGACTCCAGAAAGGTTAAGATGGATTTAGGCAGCCCCTAGGAAATAACTGAACCGTGGAAAATAAAACATCACTCAATTTTTTTTTTTTGTCATTAAAGAAGCTCTTCCATCATGACTCTCTTCTGCCTGTTTTATAGATCTTTCTAGAATACTCCACTGGCTAGGGCACTGCCTGAGCTGTCAGCCGTAGGGTTCAGCAAAGCAACAACCAAGCCATCATTTTTCCAACTCATTAGACCATATTATTAGAGCTGCCACTACAGCCTTTATAGCTCAGGGCATAAATATGTCTGAACCTAAATTTGGGAACTTAGAACTTATTCTTCCTTTTCTTCAATTTTATTTTATTTAACAACATAGTTAAGGAGAACATTCAGTCCAGACTTAGATTATGAGTCCTTTGCCTAAACATGATTTTGTTTATCAGACTATTTCTGAGAGAGGTAGAAGCAGCGTCTTCTTGGTACTTCTCCATTAGACAATAGGGCAGGACATGCATTGCTGGTAGCCTAAGGTGGCTCTGAAATGATCTGTCAAGCATGTAGAATGCCAGGCTTTGACTATTTCAACATCACAGAAAAGCAAAAGCTCCAGCGCGCTCTGTTTGGCATGTTCCTGTTCCAGATGCTTTTCTGACCATTTTATTTTCTGAATTTTATAACAAGACGTAATTGTAACAGCTGACTGTTTCCTGAAAGGACTTGCTTAGATGTTCATTTCTCACCATCATTTCCACCGCCCCTGGAATCACACAGGCTAAAAATCTAATTACATTTGTTGACATCCTTTCGACCACTTATCTTTCAGGTGCACAATTATAAAACTACACTGACAACACAATTGTAACTAAGAATTATATGGCATTTTATCATTGATAAGGTGTTTTCATGTACATTGTCTCATGGAAAATCTCAGAGGTAGGAGCTTATTCAATAAATGTTATCCAAAAAGCATTAGTTAGAAGCCCGCACGAGTGAAATAATTTAGGTCATTTTAGAGATAAGCCAATGAGATGGAATCTGTACTACCCATCACAATAATTTGCATTAAACAATATATGAAAGGCAAATATGACTAGACAGATTCTGAGTAAATGCAAGTTTTAATTTTACACGTGTCACATATCCCAACTACGTTAGTTTCCTGGGCCTGCTGTGACAAAGTACCACAAACTGGGTGTCTTAAAACAGAAATTTATTTTCACAGTTATAGAGGCTAGAAGTCTTAAAACAAGGTGGCAGCAGTGTACATTCCTTCTGGAGGCTATAGAGAAGAGTAATATTCTGTGCCTCTCCCTTAGCTTCCAGTGGTTGCCAGCAATCCTCAGCATTCCTTGGCCTATAGATTAACCATTCCAACCTCTGCCACTGTCTTCACATGGCATTCTCCCCTGTCTGTGTCTGTTTGCTCTTCTTATAAGGACACAAGCCATACTGGATTAGTGCCCACTCTTACAGAGAATGACCATCTTAACTTGATTAAATCTATGAAGAACCTATTTCCTAATAAGGTCAAATTCAAAGTTACTGTGGTTTAAGGACTTCAACATGTTTCTTGTGGGGGATACAATTTAACCCGCAACACCAGCCTTACCAGTGACAACAAAGTCATCTCTCTCTTTTATACTTTGTTATAATCTCTGCTTTCCATGGACCTGTGTCTTGCGGTTTTGCCTCAAGTGTCCCTGCGATCTTCATATTCTGGAACACAGAGCACTCCCTTTACTTCTGCTCTGCTCTAGACTTCCCATCGTATTGCCATGTGGTTCTGACGATCTCTGTGAGAACACTACTCTGCCTCATATACCTACCTATGCCGGTAGTTGCCACCAGTTCCCACCCCAGTCTCAGGTTTGGAGATACTGTTGATGACACTGAAGCTCAGATACGCCCATTTGAGGCTGGAGGCTCTGAAATTTCTGCCTGACCAAATCGTTGTGGGCATACTGCTGCTGCCACTCCCTTTGCTTTCAGTGACAAATGAAGGCAGAGGGTTTACCAACCTGGATCTATCTACCTATTTTCCAAGGGAACGGGATTTACAGCACTAAAATGGCACCTGTCCTCTTTATGCCTTGGAGTCTTGGCCAGTTTAAGTTTCTTTATATACAAAAATAACTCACCTCCTTTCTTGTCCTAAGATTAACCTTTTTCCAAAGGGTCACTGTGAATGTCAACTGCACTCAGAAGAAGCTATCACTCTTCATTAGGATGTGGTCTCAACAATGGCAAATGAATCCGTTATTTTATGACTGAGACTGCAAGTTGACTATGCAATCAACATACATTTTCCCTTTTCTTTGTTAACAATTATTTTGTTGATGTAGAAATAAGCCCAGCAATAAAATATTCGTCCGAGCTTTTATTGCAGATAAAGGTTGCCACTGAGATGTAGACACAAGTCTGTAAGCAGGGATGTTGGGAAATCTCTTTACAAGGGCCAGACTCAGCTCCTTTTTTTTTTGCTTGCCTGGAACATGTGGCTGGAGCTGCAGCAGCCATCTTTCCATTACGAGGTGACCTTGAGGATGAAAGCTGCACATAAAGGATGGCAGAGTAAAAAAACAGATGGAAACTGCATTATCAGTTTCATCGTGGAACCACCAAAGCAATCTGGATTTCATTTACTTTGCCCCTACCTTGGGATATTTAGCCATATCTGTTAATATTCAGCAATGTTTTGATTCTTACAACCGGGGGGATGTAATTGTCATACTGCAGGTAGAAGGATGAGGCTCAACATTCTACAGTGCACAGGACAGCACCCCCACAACAAAGAATCATCGGCCCAAAATTCAGAGGCTAAGAGGCTTGTATCAAAGAATAAAAACCTCTGTTATTTCAGGCCTGTGTTGTTACCAGTAGAATACAATCCCTGGTACACACTGGAATAATTGTGAAAATCATAGTTGTTTCATCTTTCTTACTGTTATGGTGTCACACGTATAAGAACTAGAGGGAATTACTTAATTTTAATATTCTCATTGCCAGGAGAGAATAATTATGAACATTTTAAGGTGTGGCCAGGCAAGGCATCATTAATGAAGTTATTGTATCACTGATGTCTAACTTAAAGGCAACAGGCTTGGTTCCTGAAGAAGTTAAACAGAATTACCATACCACCCAGCAATTCCACTCCTAGGTATACACGGCCAAGAACTGCAAACAGGTACTGAAACAACTACTTGTACATGAACATTCATAGCACCACTATTCGCAACAGCTAAAAGGAGGAACCGATCCAAATGTCCATCAATGGATGAATGGATAAATCAAATAGGATCTATACATACACTGGGGTATTTATCATTCAGCTATAAAAAGGGATGAAGTATTGACACATGCTACGTCACAGATGAACCTCAAAAACATTATGGTAAGGTGACAGAGACAGACACAAAATGTCACATTTTGCACAGTTCTATTTGGATGTCCAGAATAGGCAAACCCATAGAGACAGAAAGCAGATTAATGCTAGCTAACCGCCAGGAGGGCGGAAATGGGGAAGGACAGCTTAATAGGCACAGCGTTACCTTCTGAAGGGGTGATGAAAATGTGTTGGTACTAGGTAGAGGTGATGGTTGCACAATGCTGTGAATGTAGTATATGTCACCGAATTGTACACTTTAAAATAGTTAAAATGCTAATTTTTGTGTTATGTGTATTTTGCTGCCATTTTAAATAAGCAATATGCGGATCCCGGTTGTCTCCGGCTCTCAGAAATACCTATTTGGGACCCATCAAATTTCCTGAGAGACTAGAGTCTCTGCCTAAAAATTACATTGGCTGAGGGAAATTTCAGAACCATAGCATTCCAAACTGACAAAAATAAAAGGTCTAAGTATCATTTATTTGCAAAGTCATTTTGACAATAACGGTTTCTTCTCTGAAAGGATTCTAGGAAAAGGGGAAACAGTAGAGTGGAAATTTCAAATCTGAAAAATACTAGCAGCAGAATCTCTGCTGGGAGACTGGATGAGGGTCCCAAGTCAGGTTACGGCCCGTCCTTCCACAGGGCTCTTCCAAAACCCGGCAGAATCACACTGTACCTTGGAGGTATTAAGGCTGCCTCATCTAAAATATGCTTTGCATCACTCTGGTGAAATTCCTTCATATTATAAGAGCTCTATCTAAAGGTTCTGCTGAGCACATTTCAGATATCTATGAATAAGCTAGGTTTGCATGTCAATCTATTCGAAACTAGAATTAAATTCACTTTTCAAAGAGCTTTTTTTTTCCCCCAACTGGGTTGTTGGCAGAACTCTTACCTTGAACTGAAGTTGCGAAAATGCATTAAACCTTCTAGCTTACTTGAGTTATTTATTGTTAAAGAATCGTGATAAGAATATTCATTTCCTCCAGTTCTACAAGAGGAAAACATACTCCCACGTTGACCTCAGAATTTAGTAATTGATTTATATTTCTCTTCTTTTAAAATGTGAGTTCAAACAGAAACACCTTATATTTTGATTCATTTTCTCTACCTTTAAGCAATAATTGTTTACAGCTACATTCACATAAGAGCAATTAAAAAGAGAGCAATGCTCATGTGAACTTTTATATGAAGGCAAATTTCAGTTTTCAAACTAGCCCACACACACCATACCATTGAGCAAGTATTGCTATTACCTATGATTCTTACAAAGAATTTAAGGATCAATTGGTCATACCAAAAATTGTTTATACATATTTCTAAGCTTAAAACAGTCTTAGCTTTACCAAACTACATTTTTATGAACTGAAGCTAAATGAGTCAGCAATTAGTTACTTTAATAAAGTTAAAGAACCAACAAATGTTAAAACTAAATCTTGGTAGTTTTTTTTAACCACCAAATCCTTTGAAAAACTCCTTCTAAATAACTCATAATTAAATCTATTAGCACTCAACCACTCGCCCCCAATTATTTTGCACCATCATTATATAAAACATTAGAGCCCAGATCGAAATTTTATAAATTTTAATTACGGTTATACGATTGGTCACCTTCATTTTAAAACCAAGAGTTTTTACGGCTCTAGGTTATTTAAGGGCAGAATATACATGTGTTTCTTCGGTGCTTAATATTTAAGGTTTAATGCCTGAATAGCTGGTAGTTGATAAAGGTAAAGTTGTGAAATCAATGGTATGACAACAACTTGGGAAGAAAAATGCTGTACCAGATATTCTCATTGTCCTACCCATAATCTCCGCCCTTATGAGCTCCAGAATGCAGACTCCCAACTACCAACATGTACATTTCTTTGCCTGAAAACTTTTTCTGGTCTCCGAAGCCCACACTTTCCGCATGCAGAAAGCAGGTCAGAAATGCCAAGGAATGAACACCCCACCAGGAACAGCCACCGATTCATGACTGTTAAATAACCCTGCTCTCTTGGCTCCAAGTTATGCCACCCAAGAGGCATGTTCTATGTGGCTAGTCACCTACACACATACAAACATGACTGCTACAATAAAGTCCACATTTCCAAGCCTCCCTTGTAGGTAACTAACTATGGCTATGTGACAAGTTCTCACAAGGTCTTTGCTTTCATCATTTCTGCAAGCAGGAACATGGATGTTCCAGAATCCAGCTTCAACAATGCAGATGAGGACCACGTTTTAGCGGACTGAAAAGCAATGACAGAAAAGGTCCCTGTTTTATGAGGTAGAACAGGAATCTCCTGCCACTATATTTTGTTCTCTTTGTTAGAACCATTTTTCTTTTACCCTAATATAATATTCAAAGAAGAGAAGAAGAACTCTTCATCCACAAAGTAGCATGTCAGGATATGACATCACTATAAGGTGGACATCTATGCAAATGCCACATCTACATAATGAATGATGCCATCAGCTCTGAGACTCTGATCTCACTGTTATCACATGTTCACTCTTCAACAGTGTCTTCAATGTTATCTCCGACCCTCATGAGCTTTAACATTCTGAAGGAAGCACGAAGCCCTTTGCAAGAACCTTCGCCACTGAGTACAGAACTCAGGCTTGCTTAAAATTCCCAAGGAGCTAAGAATGAGTAAGAAAATAATATGGAAATGTACTTCAAATTGATCAAGCATATCTCTAATGTGTTCATAATGTCAGTTCAACCAAATCAGCCACCAGTTAACACTGACATCATCTGAAATGATGTAATTCTTCTCACTCAAAGCCTGCATCTGAGTGAAAGGCTACACTCAAGATAGAATGGCCAAGGAGGGAAGAGGAGAGACATCTTTGTAAACAGATTTGTTTCTTAACCTAGACCAAAGGACTTTTAGTTGCCCAAAAGAGGAGCACTCCAAAAGGCAGTAAGGAAAGATATATGAAATATTCCCAATCAGGTACGGTTTAAAACTGTTCTATTTGTGAGTAATAGCTTTAAAACTGATAAACTGTGTAATGATCTCTCTTCCAACAGAACAAAATAACCAAACCAGTAAAATGAAACATAAAAATACTTTAAGTTTCTCAAAGTTACAGTTCTTCCCAATACTCATTAGTGTCACGCTTCACTCTCTTGATCAAATCTTTCTTGTCAGTTACCCTATATTATGTTAGCAAAAAATATAAAACATATTTGTTTACTGCAAATACCAAATATTCCAAAATTGTCTCGACACAAAAATCAGTCCCAGTACCACCATGTTCTGGCTCATTAGGTACTAATGATAGAAACTCAAGCTTATACTCATGATTGGTTTCAAGATGTTGCTATCCTGGGATCTAGTAATTCAATTATTTAAAAAACTTTTTGGGAGACAATTTCTAGGACAACAGTTCTTAACCTTGGCTGCACTTTAAACCATCTGTGGAGATTTTAAAATTCGAATGCCCAGGTCACACCCTATACTAATTAAAGGTTCTATGGGTGGGTTTGTAACCATGTATCAGTTTTTACAAAACTCTTCCCAGATGTTTCCAGTGTGCAGTGAAGGTTGAAAATCTTTTGAGTAAATATTCTACATTTAGTTAGCTGGACCTCTTAGGCTTCCTAACATTTCTAAATGAGGGCTTTAAACTAGATCTCCAAGAACTGATGAAAACCAACTGATGAAAACCAATTCATCAGTCAATAAATATTCACAAAGTTCCAATTATCTACTCACTAGACTCTGTTTTCAGTGCTGGAAATGCAAGAATGAAAAAGACATCTGGGAGAGACGGAGAAGAGCTTCTCAAACTTTAATATGTACATGAATTACCTGGAGAGCTTGTTAAATTGTGGGTTCTCACTCGGTAGGTCTAGGGTGAGGCCTGAGGCTACATTTCTAACAAGCTCCCAGGTAACATGTAGACGATGCTGGTCCATGGATCCCACTTTGAGAAACACGGAAACTGCAATGTGAAGTACTGAATCCTATAAAAAGTACAGAGTAGTCTGGGATGCCTAAGAATGAAATCTACAATTCTGTGAAATGCTGGCCTCCTTCAGTTTTCATCATCTTTACCCCTTCCTTACGAAGAGTTTTCAAAAACATTTGTTTAATCTATATATTGTCTCAGGTCATCGTTATAGAAGGTTCTAAGAATTTTGTGATTGGTTCAATAACAAGCCCACATAAAGTTACACAGAGAATATTTTAGGAAACAGTGTAAGAAAATAAGATTTGCCAAATCCAACATTTGTGAAATTCAAAAGAAGAAGGCATGCAAGTTAAAATTTTGAAAAGAGAAAATGTGTGTCAGAGAAACAGAGCTGGAAGGCAGCTGGGAAGTCAACCTGCCTATTCTTTTGTCCTGTTAGTGAGTCCATAACTCATACTTTCCCCTTTGTCTAAGGGAAATGAAAGGTCATTTGCACTTGAAAGCAGCACTTAAGAGAGAAAAGAGAGAAATGTGCCTTCAAAATCCCAATGCCTAGATTTTTGCCATAAATAACTTTAAAGCAATTCAAGCCTTTTCAAGAGTTCAAACTGTAACATTTCAATTAAAGTGAGAATTCTTAACAAAGATCCACCTTTTTATATTGATTATTCAACATAATTTGAAGAGAAATATAAATGCATTTATTCTTTGGAATCTTTCTCCTTTCCTGATGGTAAAATGTACAGTAAATTCAAGTGTCTCATCGGTCCTTCTATTCTATCAGATTCTATTGGGACCAAATATCAATGTCACCTTTAAATTCTTCCAGGAAGAATAAAAGAGTGACATGTTGGTGTGAGTAATGGGATTAGAATTCCCTGCAAAGTAATTCAATGATTAATAAAATTGGATCCTAAGTATCAAAAACTAAAAGCCAGATGGAAGAGAAGAAGGAGAGGGAGGAGAAAGAGTCCAAGAAAATGAAGGCCTCTGTAGAAATGAAGAACTCTTCAGGGTAAAAAATTCTCATAGTGTTTGTGGTTGGACAGTTCTCTTTTGACATACATACATGTCCTTGCTACAAGTTAATATTAAATTCTTATAACTTGCCATTACTGAAAAGATAGGTTCTCTCTTAACCTGTACTTATGCACTAGATCGAGTTCTAGTGTCACGAGCAGTGTAACATAGTGGAAAGTCAGTGGTCAATGGTCTCTTGTTCTAATTCCAGCTCCGTGACTTCCTAGATGTGTGTGGTTAGCATTTGGGCAAATTATTTAAGTTCTCTGAGCTTTAATTTCCTTCTCTAGAAACTGGGGATAAAAATATAAATATGGCTGGATTGCTGTAAGAAGTAACAATTCTATATTTAAAGTAACTGACACTTTAAAATTTTAAAAACTCTTTAAAATCATTATTATTATTTTCTGATAAAGATTGTACACTTGTTTGTCATTGTAATGCCCTTTGCCTCAGGTGAGCTTAAAGAATTAATGATGCTGATGACCTAAGCATTTGGCTAATATGATATCATCTTCTTGTTTCCCCACTCTCACTGATATGAAATAAGGCACTATAACAGGCGAACGAGAGGGTCATGGGCCCAATGCAGCAAATAAATAAGCTTTGTTTATTTACATAGTGATCATTAAAAATGTTAATTATAAATTAGTTGATGACATTAAAGAAACAGAAGATTTAATTCTAAACATCTAGATCTCTAGCTTTTGAAAAATCGGAAAATCTGGCAATATTTCCCCAGCAATCATGCTTAGTAGCCATCAGCTGGAACTGAAAAGCAACTGTTGGCCCCTTTATATAGGACATGCTCTCTCCAATTTGCCACTGTCTTCGTCTGATCTGTTTCATTCATTTAAGTTAGGTAAATGGCCCCTATAGTCATTTGAGTTTGAGACCCTTACTTGGTAGGGGAAAATACATATTTGGAGAAATTGAAAGAGATAATTAGACAACGAAATTGCTTCTTTGAAACTACGGCCCAGTTTTAACTTGAGTTTGGACACACAAGAGGAACTTTGGTGGAAATACAACGGGGAATATGTTTTAAGAGGAACTGAAGAGTTCCAAAACAATAAGTAGAGAGATGAGTACTGTCTATCAATTCAAATTATTCTCTGTGGACCTGCACCCCTACACTCACATCCCATGTTAGAGGGAAGATTGTTTATAGAAAGAGGGAAATACTAAAAGAGCTGCAGGGCAGGCAGTTGGCTGTTTTGATGTCATTAATCTTGGCAGCAACAGAGGCTAATGCCCTTAGTACAGATGACAGCACTTTGACAACTATCATGACCACCCTTGAGGCAGACACCAGCCAAAACCAGGAGAGTGTGTGACCTCTTTGCGGGCACCAGAAGTTGCAAAGCCTTCAATGAGCCCTGTCAGCAATAGCTTTTGACATTTTCGGCAGTCACCATAAACAAGAGAGGAAGAAGAAAATGGCAGATGGGATAGAAGAGTCAATGGGTTTGCACTTGGCACACACATACGAGACATATCCTGAACGCTTTCAGAATTATTTGGGCTGAATTTGAGAGCTAGATTCCATTCTGGGTGGGGACCAGAGCTAGAGAAATGCTATTTGGCGATTATGACTGAGACTCTTGGCTTACCCACAGGATGAGATACAAAATTAAGAGGCAGTTCGGCAAATTTTATCAGTTGTTTTCCTAACTTA
The DNA here is from genome assembly GCF_000325575.1 of Pteropus alecto. Lineage (NCBI taxonomy): Eukaryota > Metazoa > Chordata > Mammalia > Chiroptera > Pteropodidae > Pteropus > Pteropus alecto. The sequence goes on along the minus strand of NW_006435837.1, from coordinate 777,641 downwards.
TCAGTTGATACCAATCTGCTTTGTTTTTAAAATAGCCATTCCTCATCAAAAATACTTAAGCATATTAAGCAGAGAATTCAGATTTGCAGTGCCTTATGGTCCACCCCAGATTGTCAACACACTGAAGATTTTCCCTTTTCGTTACTGGCAAAGGGCACCACTTGAATTTTGGTCAGGTTCAACAGTAAACACTTCCTTTTTCTTCCAGTTCTTTTCTTAGTTTGTTGGAAAGTAAAAATAGAAAAAAGTTCGAGTTCCACTGCTTTGTAGAAAATATGCTTGTTGACATTCTTGAGTTTCCTTCCAAAGAAGTCTCTTTGACATGAGTGTGCCTAATTTATTGTGATCAGTGCCCAGGGAAATTCTAGTAAAAAGAATAACTAACGGGTAAAAACAACTTCACAAGCTGTGTAAACGGTATATGGAAATTCCTTGTACTATCTTTGCAACTCTTCTGTAAATCTAAAACTATTTCAAAATAAGTTTTTAAAACTTCAGTTACTTCTGGTTTATGTTAGCAAGGATAACATTTTCAGCAATGGAGAGCCTGAAGAAGTTGGTTAAAAATTAAGAAGTTTTTCCTCAAAGCAATATTTAGATGGTATATTTCCATTGTCTTAACATTTATCTATGATTATCTCTGAACATTACAACTTAAACTGTATTACAAATCAACCTTTGAGACACCATCATAAAGCAAACTCCCTGTGGTTGATGATTTTAACAATAATTCAACCCTCAATTGTATCCACCTGAGTTCTCCCAGAGGCAGTAGAGAAACTTTTGTTTCAGAATATTTAGAAAAACCTTACACAGAAATTTTCCCTTTGAATTCTTGGCAGATACCACCATGTTTTGAAAGGAAATACTGGAGGGGTTTACATCTGTCTAACACTGGAGCCAAGGATGCATTCCTCCTTGTAGCAACGTATGCCAATTTCTAATCTACCAAGGCACAGGGCAAAGCTTGAAAGGGCCAAAAACTGAGATTTAGAAAAGACTGAAGCTAGAGAAAACTGCTCAATAGAGCTCATGATTTTAAAAGTAGCTGATCTAGGAATAGCTCTAAGGATATCCTGAAATTTCTTTAGATTTCTTTCGTGATGATGATAATGATGATGATGATGATAGACAAATTTGAACCCTTAAGTCTTAAGGAACAGGCATTGTGCTAATGGTTTCAACTATATTATCTCAGTTCTTGAGACAAGCCTATAAAGTAGGTAATGTTTATTACTCCTATTTTATCTAGTAAGAAATCGAGTCAATAATAATTTGCTTCATGACACATATGTGCAAGAATGCCAAATCACTTTCTGAAATCAAATTAAATCTGGTTCAGAATCCCTATTCGCATGGTCAATTTTGGGGTCCACTGAGGCTAAAGTGGAGCCAGGAAAGGAGAGGAAACTTCATCCATCATGATGATATCTATCACTGTCATTGCTCTTTCTGCTTCAGTAGGGCTTTGTCCGTGGTCCTTGGCCAGTTGTCGGTTGCTGCAGGCCCAGGGTGATTCTCTGTTGACCATAGGCTCCTATGGAGATCTTCTCAGCATATTGCCAGGTTTAGCAAAGAAAAATACAGCACTCCTGGTTAAATCTGAATTTCAGATTAACAATAAATACTTTTAAGCATAGGACCAATGTAAATTTCTTAGTTTTGACAAAGGTACCATAGCTATGTAAGATGTTAACATTAAAGAAAATTGTGAGAGTGGTATATAGGAACTCTCTGTATTATCTTTACAACTCTTCTGTAAATCTAAAACTATTTCAAAATAAGTTTTTAAAACTTCAGTTACTTCTGGTTTATGTTAGCAAGGATAACATTTTCAGCAATGGAGAGCCTGAAGAAGTTGGTTAAAAATTAAGAAGTTTTTCCTCAAAGCAATATTTAGATGGTATATTTCCATTGTCTTAACATTTATCTATGATTATCTCTGAACATTACAACTTAAACTGTATTACAAATCAACCTTTGAGACACCATCATAAAGCAAACTCCCTGTGGTTGATGATTTTAACAATAATTCAACCCTCAATTGTATCCACCTGAGTTCTCCCAGAGGCAGTAGAGAAACTTTTGTTTCAGAATATTTAGAAAAACCTTACACAGAAATTTTCCCTTTGAATTCTTGGCAGATACCACCATGTTTTGAAAGGAAATACTGGAGGGGTTTACATCTGTCTAACACTGGAGCCAAGGATGCATTCCTCCTTGTAGCAACGTATGCCAATTTCTAATCTACCAAGGCACAGGGCAAAGCTTGAAAGGGCCAAAAACTGAGATTTAGAAAAGACTGAAGCTAGAGAAAACTGCTCAATAGAGCTCATGATTTTAAAAGTAGCTGATCTAGGAATAGCTCTAAGGATATCCTGAAATTTCTTTAGATTTCTTTCGTGATGATGATAATGATGATGATGATGATAGACAAATTTGAACCCTTAAGTCTTAAGGAACAGGCATTGTGCTAATGGTTTCAACTATATTATCTCAGTTCTTGAGACAAGCCTATAAAGTAGGTAATGTTTATTACTCCTATTTTATCTAGTAAGAAATCGAGTCAATAATAATTTGCTTCATGACACATATGTGCAAGAATGCCAAATCACTTTCTGAAATCAAATTAAATCTGGTTCAGAATCCCTATTCGCATGGTCAATTTTGGGGTCCACTGAGGCTAAAGTGGAGCCAGGAAAGGAGAGGAAACTTCATCCATCATGATGATATCTATCACTGTCATTGCTCTTTCTGCTTCAGTAGGGCTTTGTCCGTGGTCCTTGGCCAGTTGTCGGTTGCTGCAGGCCCAGGGTGATTCTCTGTTGACCATAGGCTCCTATGGAGATCTTCTCAGCATATTGCCAGGTTTAGCAAAGAAAAATACAGCACTCCTGGTTAAATCTGAATTTCAGATTAACAATAAATACTTTTAAGCATAGGTATGCCCCATTCAATATTTGGAACAATTATTTGTTGTTTATCTGAAATTGAAATGTAACTGTTTTGTTTTGTTTTTTAATCAGGTAACCCTACCAGCAGCCATCAAGGCCAAAGCGCTTAGTTTCCAGGCTCCTCATTTATCTCATAGCCCCTTCCCATCAGAGGGACGGATACAGGCAGGGCTATGTGATTCTGAGAACAACCCGGTTGTATCCACAGTACTCTGTTCCAACTGGCACTGGCCATGAGGAGATCAAAGGCCTGGACAATACTGACTCGCCTGCTGAGTGCTGAAAACACATCAAGTAGCAACAGAAAGGAAATCTCTTTGTGGAAACCCAGTGTCAAGGGGTTAACTCTGTGAGCCTGGAGTGGCCACGTGGCAGAGAAGGCAGAGGGTCCTGTCTGAACCTGATTGAAGTCCACTCCCCTAAGGACTCTCTGCTAGTGGCTCCCAGACTAGGAACATTCAAAGTGTCACCTCACCCTCCTCCCTGGCCTTCTCACCTGGAAGCCCAGCCCTACAAACGCACTTGCTTAAGACCTCAGTAGGCCACTTAAAGTAATAACTCAAAACAAAACATTTTTACTACTACATGAGTAGACTTGCAGATATTTTTAGTATTTGGCTTTCATCACTTCTATTATCCATGTGTTCTTTTAGCATTCCTTTAAAAAGACTTTCCCTTCACATTGAAATCAGCCCAACAGAAAGTGCTTATATCCAAGATATAATACATAATCCCATCAGAAAGATCTAATGAAGAGAAGAAAAAAAAAAGAATTCCCCTCAAATTGTTCTTATGTTGGTGCTCCAAGACCATGATGATTCCATCCCTAAATCAATACATGGACACCAAGACTAACCTGCAAGGGGCCAATAGTATCACAATAAGAATTACCTTTGCTTACGCATCTATAAAGAGAAGTCCCAAATCTCAAAGTAAATCATGATAATGATGCCTTAAATAAAACTTGGTTGGTTTCTTAAATATTGATAAATATGCTGATTATATAGCTCTACATACAAGATAAATATTATAGCCAGTCTCTCCTTAAGACATACAAGATCATAGGGTAATGAATTTGTTAATCTAGTTGTATAAATTTTCTTAGCCAAAATAGAAAACTTTGCAACCATCTAGTCATACCAACTAGTTGCAAAAAAAGAAAAAAAAAAAGATCCAAGCAAACATAATTTATTGTATTCAAGACCTCTGTCACCAAGTACTTGTTTCAGTATCTTCTGGAATAGATTTTTTCAACATTTATTAAAAAAAAATGTGGCCAATAGTAATGAAATATCCTTCCCTTGTAAGAGAAAAAAAAAATCAATCTTCTAATTTGTCTCTTTTATCTTATTATTTTTGGCCTTTATGGTTGGAGAACAAGGACAGATAAGAGGAGGCAATTGAGCGTGTAATGAATATATTGTGCATTTATAGGTTCTCGTTGAACCAGGTGGTGGTGACCATTCATGTAAAAGTAATAGGACACTTGTGCTGGATTTCTTATCAGAGTTGGTCATTCCAGGCATTATCTATCCTTGCTATTCTGTTCCAGGTTCCAAATGGCAACTCAAAACAAAATACTGGAAAGTAAATTAGAAGGCAACATTTGGAAAAGCTGAGAAATTCTGCTATTAAAAGTTTATCACATGTTTTTTCTTAGCCTTTCCCTCTCTTCAGCCATGAAGGGCTCTAAATGAAGTCCATTATTTACTATCGATTGCAAAACGATTGCTAAAATTATTAATGAAGTAAAGAAAAGCGTTGGAGAGATGAAAGGAATTGGAAAAACACTTTGACAATTTATATACCATAACTCTTCCCAATTTATCTCTAAGCCAAAACCATTTATGAACTTTCTGAACCAAATTTCTAACTGTTGATCCTCATGCTTCATGATAATCAAACAAAATTTAGAAGGACACCTCTGTTAATCATTTCCATGTACAGTTTTATAACTCATTGATTCGATAATTTTATCATATTCAGTCACATCATGATCATTTAGTATAATAAAGGAATCAAAACCTGAACTATTAGTCTCAAATTATATTTATTGATTTAAAATCTGTGATGGAAAAAAAAGTCTAAGCATTTAACATTTGAAAATAAATCATGATTACTGTTACTATTTTCAAACCAACTAAAACCAAGCTGATTAGTTTCTTTCAAAAATAAGTATGTTTCCAACTAATGGTGACCTGAGAAAATAAATTTAGCCTCTGCATATTTTTGCCAATTTTCTGCCAAAGTTTACCAAATTAAAAGCGATTTTTCAATTTTTTTAAAGTTCTGGAGCACTTATTTTAAAAATGTACACAGGACACCAAAGTATCAAGTAAGTAAAGCAAGCCCTTGTTATTGAAATGGGGAAGTGGAGCAGAGCAGACGCTGGTGGCGCCCATCTACATCTTTGCAGCCTCCCTGCAGGTCCCTCAGATGGTTTCCACGCACACGACAGCTTCCTGCATCTCTTTGTTGGGCAGCATTTTCCACCCTCAGCAGCATGTTTGGTCCATGCATGGGGCAGGCTGGAAATGCTGGATGGCTAATGCCCCAGGAGCCACTCTCCACCAGTGAGGGATGGTAGGCATCTAGCAACGCCATCTTCCTCACCCTTCACCCTTCAGTAGGCCAAGTATGAGGTGTGTTCCATAGAGTCTATCGGAGGCCTCCCAGAGGAACTGAATGCAAGGTTCCTATAGCAATATCTTGGGATAATGTACCTTTTATTGGCTTCCTTCCTGCTCCATCTAACCTCTCACGGGATTCCCTTACAAACAAAAGGGGGAGCAGACAAAGCCATAGCAATCCCACTATCCCACCCCAGATAGCCCCTAGGAACCCTTCGCACTTTGAAAATCAGAGGTGCTCTAGATCACATCCTTCATTTTACAAGTGGATCAGGCCTGCTGCCACCAGCATCTGCTATGTTCACAGCACAGGCCAAGCATAGTACGCAACCTTGCTTTTCAGTGGGCAAGTGCACCCTCCTCAAGTTCCATCACTTCTCTGGAGTTAAAGGGCATCCTACATGCCCCAGCTACCTCCACTGACAGGACAGAACAGGCCAAGAAATTCACTGGGACATTTCTGACCTTAAAGAAACCCAGGCATCTGCCTCTTAACAGCAGCAATCCATTTGAGTTTCCTGTTATCCATTCTAGGGGTTTCCCGTTGTTTTAAATGAGAAAATATGTACCATGTTACATCTCAACCTAAAATCCCCAAAGAATTTCTTAAAGAATACTTGAAACACAGTAAACTGCGCACACACGCGCACGCACGTGCACACACACACACACACACACACACATACACACTAGGATGTACAATGTTTATATCCTTGTTTTATGATCAACAATTCATATAGTTAACGTGGAGCTTCTTTGCTATAACACTGATATCCTTCTTAGCACAGGCAATGCAAAGCAAGCACATCTCGTTTCTTGACACTTTGGTGCAGATTTCTAAACTTCTACACGATTCCAACATTCTACCAGTTTTCTGGTACCCAACTTAGATTGCACATTAGAATAACAAAAGCATTTCTTCTACTCTCTAATTTGTGGAAGTCCCTTCCACAAGATTCTCCGTGATCGATATCCTATTGTCATCTTTGGCTCAACTGTCTCAGTCCTGGGTAAGATGGACAGCATCAGCACCTCAGGGGTGGGGGTAGGAGGCATTATTCCAGGACATCGTTCTTGCTGATTCTATCCTAGCACACGATCTAGCTTGTATAGCCCTTGGATCCTCTGTCAATCCCTGACATGGTCATGTGGGACATAAAACACAAATGTTACTTCATTTTGTGCTTAATACCATCAAACCTCACCTGCCTTTTCGGGATAAAAGAGCTTTCATCCTGAAATTCCTGATGTCTCCAGTGATTACTGCAGTCAAAGGCAACATTGGACCACCTTAAGCCTAAAGCTACTAAGAGCCCTGAGCTGTATCCCACATTCAAATTCTTAATTGTATAATCATGAGGAAGGAGAAAAATAAGGGAAAAGGCAATGAATGAGCAAGGAGTACAAGAATATGTTTTCCCAAGTTGAGAATGAGTTAGAACTCTGTAATATTTAAGTTTATGATTCAAATAAAGTATTTAGTGCTCAATTTTATTTCTTGCTGACATATTCCACCTCTTCAACCTAAGGATAAGAGCTGAAAAAGCTTTTTCAGATGTCAATTGCCTATACGAAACAACATTCTGATAAATAGTAAAGTATATATTAATTAGAAACACATGGGGATTAATTTCCCTAAAAATAACTGTAGTATTGAAACTTGAGAGTAAAGAGAAGTATTCGGCAAAACATTCTTGAGTTGGGCTGAATATACAAGATTTATTAAGGTAGATGCATTTATTCAAATTTTAAAATATGGCTATATATATTTTTTGTTTCTAGTCAGTGAGTCAACTCAGCAATAAAATCTTTAGTAAGAATATAATTTTAATTTATTTGTACATGTTATTTGACTCAGATTCCTTTTTTAAAAAAAAGGCAGGAAAGGATGGGGGGGAAAGGGTTGGGGAGAAGGATTTAACTCTATCAGTAATGTTTTATTTCTTTAAAAAAAGATTTGAAACACGGATGGCAAAATAATAACATCTATGAAATCTGGCCGATAAGTATGTGTGTGTATATTTTATTATGTTTTACGTTTGGGAAAAAGCACACGTTTTTGGTAAAAGTATGCAAGCAACATGTAACGGTAAATAAGAACATGGGATTTGGTTTGAGACATCTGGTTCTGTTGTTTACCAGTTCCACAACCTTGGCAATCTCTTTAAATTTCAGCTTCCTATTCTATAAAATATGGAAGTTATAAACTCATACCCATCTGGAGGCTGAATATTATCTATTACTTGGAGAAAAGTTATGGAGTATATGTCTTAGGTCAGGTTCCCTTGGAAACAAGACTGAGACAAAGATTTGTATGGGACTTTCACTGGGAAGTGCTCTAAGAAACACCACCAGTGAGAGCATCAAAGAAGTCAGTTGGGCAGAGGGAGATGTTGAGCTGCTGCTGTTCTAACAGAAGCCTCAGCTGACCCCATGGGGGTAACGTTAGAGCTGATAATTCTAGAATTATCTAGGATCGAGGTAAGGGGCCCACACTTTTGTACCTAACATCAAACTCTAAATCACTGGATGAAGGCTACCCCTAGGGAAAGGATATAACCCTGGGTGAGGCGGTGCTCTTCAGCCAAGGACAACGCCAAGAGAGGAAGTAAGATGAGGACTGCCAGTAACCAACACCCCAACCAGCTAAGGAATGATGGCCTCCACCCTGAAGGGAGGATATGTGTTAAGCACAACGTCCACTACAGTCAGTAACTGGGCCCCATCCTCAGTATGGAAGGGACGTGGTGCAGAGGTAGAAGGACAAAGAGCCAAGGGATTAAAGGGAAAGGGAGTTAGGTCCCTGGGCCCTATGTGGAATGGGAGGGGGTCTGAAAGCCTGCAAGAGAAGGTGAACTGTGACAGGATCAGAGCCTTCAGTAAGTCAGACTCTTCGCATTCCCTGTATCTATAGTACGTCCCGACCATTCTGTAGTATAGAATTTATGTGTAAATTCCAGCCAATCACTGCTTGGGCCAGAGAGGTTAAGAGGGAAGTGGCATGCATGTGTAGCATCAGTGTACTAGTGTGAACAGGAAGCCAAACCAAAGAACCCAAAAAGAAGGTGAAATTCAGGTGAACTAAGGCCACAGCCATACCAGGGAGACTCACCTTCCAGAGCTAAACCTTGGAGTCCTGGATTGTTTTAACAAAGAGGGGGCTGTTTCCTTATAGTGCCCCTCAGAAAGAAAGGAGTACTTTTTTTTTCACCACTTTGAAACATTCATCCTTTCAAGAAAGATAAATTTAAAATTTAACACTATATTATATTTAGCTAAAACTCTTCTCTAAAGTCAAGGCAGCTTTCCCACAGCAGACTGTGATATCAAAGTCAGATAGCATGGCTTTCCCACGGGAATAGCTTGTACATGAAATTCAGAAATCACATTTAATTAGGCTCTTAAACACCGTATTTGAACCTACTGTGAGCCCAGGCGGCAGGAAAGGGGGACTGAGAATAGTGAAATACTGCCCAGCCGGTTGCGCCAGTGGGCAACTGAGCTTAATCCCACTGGGATCCACTGAGGAGCTATGCAGAACACATTTCAAACTAGTCTGTATGGGAAATGGAAGAGAGCAGTATTTACTCACTGGCTTCTTCCCCTATTGTCAAGGGCACCTTAGGGATTAAATCCCCTGAACTTCCTAGCTGTACAGATTCACTTGCTGTAGGGTCACATGTGCCGAACGCTGGTTGCCACAGCAATGCCTGAAGAAAAGGTGAGCTAAGAGGATGGGGGAGATTCACAAGACGTGTGCAAAATATCATCCAAAAGCCATCAGAAGCCAGTGTTTTAGAAACTCATATGAATACTCCAATAGGGAACTCGATCTAGGCTTAGTACGATGCCATCTTAGATAACTCCTTTCTTTAAAAAAGCGTCAACAATGATATAGCTCCAATTTTAATAGAAAAAAATATGAGACAATTTATCAAAGTTGAATTTAACTCTTCCCTAAATGCCCCATCTACTATCATTATTCCACTTAATAGTCACATCAAACTGAAGTTCAAATCAGATCAGAAAGTAAAAAGAATATAACACATATACTCAAAATCTCTCCACATTAAAAAAAAAAAAAAAACTCCTGTTAACATTTTGGCCTCTTTTCTTCCACTCTTTGTTTAGATATGTTTACATGGTTGAGATGATTATGTGCTTGTACACGTTTTTGTAGTTGATCTAAATTTCAAGACCTAAAGTTCTTAACTTTTGGTCACATCAAACACACTGCTTACTTTTCCTTCCGAACTGCCCCTCCCCATATCGCCTGTCTTGAGTGTTCTCTCCCCTACAGCAATCTACACTGTTTTAGACTCCTACCCCACTTTCAAGACCCAGAGAAACTACAACTTCTTTTATTCTAATCATAGGACACACAAGAGTGCTATACACGTACTTCATGTAGTGTTTGTGGACTGTGTCCTCTTCCTACACCCAATCCCCTATCTCTATCTTAATGGATTGTCATTTCTGTGAGGGCAAGACTTGTCTTATCTCTTTTATTTTCCCGCTCCCAGTGCTTAGCATAGTGTCTTGCCCATAGAAAGACCTCCATGAATCCTTGTTGAATTAATGAATGTTAAAATTGTCTCAGCTGTAAGCCATGCACCACCAGTCTCGATACTTGTTAACTATACCCAGGCAAATATTAAAACTCTGAGGGGTAGTATGCATGTGCCCTTGTAGATATGAAAAGCCACAGGGTTTCCAAATGTATCTCGCTTAAGAGTGTTTCTGTGGTAATATCACAGTACGCCATGGATGCCATTAGGAAAAAGCAGTCAGAGCGATACTGCCTGCACCGCTGTCAACAAATGAACACTTTCACTACGCATGAGACCTAGAAATGCAAGTGCGTTTTTTGCAGATGTCAAATAAGCAAATGAGCTAGAGAAGATTACTTTCTTTTCCCACCCTCCAATCTCCTGCGGAGGCCTCCCTTTGGCAGAAGCCAGCCAGCAAGGGAGGCTGGGTGGTACAGCTCAAAGAGGTCAGCCTCCCCGGGTCAGAGAGCAGGGCAGAGGGAAAAGTATGGAGGTCACTGCTGGACAAAGCGAATGCAAAGAGAATAGGAATACAGTCGATAATGGGATGCGCAGTTTCCGCAGTTGCATATGAGCTGGAGCTTCTCATCAGGACAAGATGTCCACTGTGGTTACGCTCTACTGCTAACCACACAACCTGTGTAATTTGCCTGCCAGTCCTGTCCCTTTCAAGCCAATATATGGTCATACTGATACTTTACATAGGGTCGTGACTATTGGCATGCAGGACGTATTCCAATCACGCGCCTGTTCATTTTTCAATATTAGAAACATGTGATCCTAAACCCAGAGCCACATCATGATATCCTCTCTCTCCTGACACTTACTGACCTGTCAGGTCAGGAAAAATGCATGAGCATTCCTGGGAGCCGTAGTGATGGCCCTAGTTTGGAGTACGGTAACGTGCTATATGCTCGGCATGCTAGTTAGCTAGCCATGGTTTTTTCCACAGTCCTTGCCCCAGTAAGAGCTTCTCCTAATAATTCATCCCTGGGTTTTCCAGGTTCCAGTCATTCTATCAAACCTGCTGTAACAGCCCAGATATTTGTAGATCACGGTGTTATGATTTCCTCTTAACTAGCTTCTTCACAGAACAGGGTTATAACCCCTATCTCTGTCCACTGAGCTGATTTCCTTGTCTTCCCATCTGTCTGGAGGCACCAAATTATTGAGTGACCACTGCCATTCAATAGCATGCACTCTGAAGGTACGTGGCTACCTCAATAAACCACATCCACTCTTGCTCTTCTGGAGCCAATGTCACTTGGGGGTGGAAATGAGACACAGATGGCTCCGATGCTCTGCTATTTCCATGTTATCTGGCACTTTTCTGAAATACACAAACCTCTGTGGGGACAGATTTAGCCAATTCCTGTGTAAACCATTTCTTATTTGTCATGGAAGTCATTTGGGCCTGGTCAACCTTGTATGAGAACAGCCCTGCATTTCAGTTGGGAATATCCAACTGAAAGCATATGTTATACTTTTAATTCTTCCTATAGAGATCCATGACCAGCAACATGCTAATGGCTTTTTCTCCAAATCTGAGTTTTCAGGAAAAAAACAGATTCAGAATTCTAGGGGGTCTCTGCTTTGGTCGCCCTACTGGTTTTGCCAAAAGGTCAAGTAGACCTGACTGATATCTACTTAGACCTCTGAAGTCATGGTGTACGTATATGTACATACACTCTGTTTTAATGTTTTCTAGAGCAGGTGACATGTTCTACCACCCACTCAAATTTATGTCCTCTCAACATAGCTCAGTGATAGCAGCCAAGAGCTCCCCAAGGGGGGTTCATGTTCTCCAGAATTCGGAATCACACATGTTTTAAGGTGGGTACCGTTGAAGCTATTAATTTATTCCAATTGGTATTATTTTATGTTTCTCCTATCCACAGAATTCCAATGAAGGTAACGGAGCTTGTCAGCTCTTGAATATTTTTTTTTCATTTAATGTTCTACTCTCTGCACTAGAGATGATCCAACACTATGATTACATTGTGTTACACCATTATCTCCACCTCTCCATTAATTAAAAATTATTGAGGTGGTGATGGACTTACCTACCGGAGAGCAGTTTGTGCCCTCTAACTCTCAAAAAATGTTCTGCCACTAAGAGGCAAGTTTTCATGACCCTGCAATGAAATGATAAAGGGCACTGCAAACTTTCCCAATTAAAGGCAAAGTGAGGCTGCCTAGCCTCTACCGTTGGGATAATGAAAATGACATTTGCCAAATCAATTACTTTGTGCTGTGTACCCAGGCCAGAGTGACCTGGTTCTCAACTCTGATCGAGTCATTTCTGCAACTGACAAAACCTCGCAGAAGATGACAGCAATATGTCCTTTCTTTCCAACTTGTAGATGTATTTGCTAAAAATCCAGTTTCTTTCTTAAATTTAGGCTAGTAAATCCTAAGCCAGTAACTCCTGGGCAGAGAGAAAAATGTGTATTTTCAAAGTTTTCCGTGAATACTTGGAATCATCACTACATAAACCACATAAAATTGCTGGTTTCATAAGTAAAAAAAAAAAAAAAAGTATTTGAATCTTGGCAATTACATGTGGTTCAGTTATGCTCCCATCACAGAAGACTGACTATTCCACTCAACATGCAGGGAAGTATTATGAGAATAGATTATTTCTTGATTTAAAAAAATAAGGATTATAGTGATGGGTCTTATTCCAAGTCCCATGTTTTAAATGCCTTAAATATTTCTTCCAAAAAAAGTACTGGGAAAAGGGGATGCTTTTTGAAGAAGAAAGTACAGAGAGTCATCATAATCTAGATATTATAGAATGGCAAATCCCTAGGTAGAAGTTTTTTTCAACAGTAATATGTTCATTTTATAGATAATTTAGGTTATTATGTCTTACCAGACATGTATTTTGGCCTTACAAAATGGATTAAAATTACTTCATGCTACATTACATATATAAGTATTGGCTCAATACAGCCCATATGCACATTTTCTCCTCATAGAAAGAGTGATTTTAATCATTTAGACTTGGTACATCTTTAGGTGAGGCAGGTATTTGCCAGTTACCCACAGTCCCTACCACTCCCTATTGCCCCCTATGTAGCTGCTTTACATATTTGTTAAATGGATGACCCATGAAGGTATCTGAATTTGAAATCCCTGCTATTCATAGTGATACACAAATTGTGTAGCAACTATTGATTAATCAAGTGTAGGAACACTTGATTAAAGTGCTGGTGCCAGTTACTTGGCCAAGGAAAATATGAAGAGTTTTGCTTCAAACAGCGGGCTCCTCTACTGTATAACCAACTGACTCAACTTGAAAATAATTAGTTTTACACTGAGCTTTTTATAAACACAACTATTACATGAAATACTCGCAAAATTTATCAAGAGAAGTATGAAAGTGAGAAGTCACATGATGCCAAAAACACCTGAAAGACAAAAGTATTTAGAAAATAAGCTGACTTGCAATAGAATACAAGGGAATCAGACTTCAGAAGGAATGCGTTGACAATGCGTGCATGCGTGTGTGTAACAAAAGATTGCCATTTGTTTATAGTAGGAAAAAGCAACTTTCTCGTACGATTATCAAATCCACAAACTATGCCATTTCTTCAGACATCAGCATGGCTAAAGTTATTTTGGCCAGATGAGTCCAGTCGTATAGGAAATGTGCAAGATGCCATTCCTTGAGGTTCAGGTGATCTTATTACTATTTTCGGTTTGTTGCAAGGTACAAAGTGATTTTCTCCCTAACTGCAAAACATGATGCACACGTTAATTTATAAGTGAGGCAGGACAAAATGGCAGTTTTGCCTCCACAATGAAGAAGGTTTTCGAGTTAGATAACCGAGTTTGGGCCCCAGCTCTGCTGCTTACAAGCTACTAGTGCTCAACAGAAGACTCACTGTCCAATTCTTCCCAAGCCCCACATCTGGACTACATTCCTCAGCATCCTTCACAGTCCAACGTAGCCCTGTGACCGAGTTCCAGAATAAAGAGATGTGTGCCATTCCAGGCCCAGCCCATAAAAATCTTCCAAGTGCAATTCTCCATGTTCTTTCACCATCTGCCTCTATGAAGAGTGGACTGGACTCTGAAGACCCAGAGGAGGGTGGAGACAAGAGGCAAGGAATCCTGAAGAGGAATCCAGCAGAAGTCCACTTACCTCATTCCCCACATCCCCACTAACCTACATGGGACTTCATGTGAACAAGAAAGGAACTTTAAAATCACAGATATATTACTTTCTGGCCTATACTGACAAATTCACTGAACTTCTTTAAACTCAGCATGGTCATCAACAAACTGAGATTAACAGTGCACCTAATTCAGAGGTTTAGGGTGAGGATTTACTAAGAAAATGTATACTACTGAGCACAATACTTGGCACACTGAATAATCAATAAATATTACCTATTAGAATGGTTCGAGATGCATGTCAGCTATTACAACGTCAGATGAATTACAAAAAAAATTTTAAAATGACATCATTTCTGCTTGGTAATATCTGTCTATATTTGGTCACATGCAGAAAGCAGTCCTTACATTTAGCCAATTCTAATACCCTACATACTGCTTAAGTACTCCTTTGAAGATCTGGAGTCCCACAGGGCTGGGATTAATGTTGAACTGGATAAGCCACCATTACAACAGCTGCTTGAACTACCAGAGTGTACCCAATCGCCCTCTAAATTGAAAACTCTGAGAAATCACTATTAGGCATTATATCCTCAAGCACAAAAACTTCCACAAGCTTCAAACCCCAATGGAATCAAAAGAACACCAGGCTTGCCCTGAGACTGCACCAACTGGAAAGGATGCTGCCTCTGCTCTCATCATCAATTACAGAGTATTAAGGTCCCACAGGGTGCAGTACTTAATAAATGGCCTTGCTTAAGAGATGTTAACTAATTACACCTAGAGAATCCCCATGCACCCAAGGCAAGTAACACAATATGCCAGGTGGGGAAGTCTGGATTGCTCATTTAGATTATTTGAACGCTTCTGCGTGTCCTTGAGGTAGGATACTGAGGCAAAGGAAGACCTTTGCTACTTTGAAGGGCTTCCCTATTCTACTCCCTGAATCAGGAACCTGTATGCCTTGACTCTAAAACCTCTTATCACCAGGCTCTAAAATTGGTTTTTAGAGACTGGAAATCAGGTTAAATTCTCAAAGAGGAGGGAAATAGGTAAAACCCCAACTTAAATTGGTTCTCAGCTCAGCTTCTTCTGACCTCTCAGGTAATGGGCTATCACTGTGGCTAAAGCATAGAGCACAAAAGAATAAATTTTATTTTGTCACAGAGTTCTGCTCATCATAAGAGAGACTATAAGAGGATGCTTTTAGCTTCTATGGGGTAGCAGGATCACAGATTTTTTGAGAACTTGATGAAAGCTAGGAATCCTCTTCCCCCACCAAAAAAAATCACGGAGATTATAGACCCTTCTATTCTCATCTGTAACTCAGCAACAGTGGTTCTCACAAGAGCATGAATGTGAATGAGAATCCCCGGAGGGCTTCCTGGAACAGAGGGCTGGGACCCACCTCCAGAGTTTCCCATTCATTGAGTGGGTGGAGCCGGAAAATTTGCATCTCTAACAAGTTCTCAGTGCTACCAATTCTGCTGTCCTGGGAACTACGGGCTGAGAACAATTTCTCTAGGGCTGAACAAATCCAGGTTGAAAACATCTGCACCAAGGAGCCCGCTTGAGAGAATTTCAAATGCTGGGAGCAGAGTCTCATCAACAGGTAAGTGAAAGGGCAGAAGATAAAAGGTACCAACTCTCAGCACCACTGAGCTGTGATCTGACCTCCACAGCACACTCACCTGAGAGCTGGCGAAATCTTCTGTGTCTTTTCCTTTGATTCCTGTTTCTCTTTCCCCTCCCCCCCCCCACCTACCCACCCCTCCACCTCCACCTTTCTTTTCCCCTTTGTTTCAGGGCCTTCATGTTGATGGATCCTTCTCCTTCCCCATCTGTCCCAGTGTGTGTATATGTGCGCGCCTAGATGACCAAGTTTGCCTCTGTCCCTCCCTTACGGTCTCCAAGTTCTCTCCCTCTACACGTTATTATAATAGAAAACTATTTTCAGATTTTAAAATTTGTTGTAGCTATTCAATAAAGTTTTATGACACATATTCTTAATTTTGAAGCAAGTAAATGGAGTATTTTATATTTCTCTCCAAGGACATAAAATACTAAAGGCTCTTGACATTTTTGCTAGGATAACTCACATCTTGTTTAATGAGGAAAAATATTCCCACCTTTCTCTATCCAAGCACTATCCAGCAGAACTTTCTGCAATGGCAGAAATATTTTCATTCTGCTTTATTCAAACCGGTAGCCATTGGCCACATGTGGCTGCTGAGTACTTAAAATATGGCTAGTGTGACTGAGGAAGTGATTTTAAATTTAAATAGCCATATGCTCATAGTGACTACCATATTGAACAATGCAGCTCTGTACTATCTACCTTGAACATTACATGAAGTATATTTACAGGGTACAGATGCCTTTTCAAATCTCTCAAGCTATGCTAGATCACCTTGACATCAAAATAGAAATTAGAAATGCATCTATTTCTGTAACCCTTTCATGAATTTCATTTGCAATTACACAAGGAGGTTTTCTGATTTAACATACTACTACTACTTAATAATAATATAATTACAAATAAAGCCATGTCAAACGATGAAGAGATTTTTCTACCAGACACCTAGGAGCTGAAATCTTTTTCCCCAGGGAGTAATATAACCATCTGTGTGCATCTGTTGGACCAGCTCTGTTCCACTTGAACAGGAACTAGGATGTGGCAGCACGAACATTCCAGTCATTCATTAGTAGACACAGACAATCACTCTGAACCCCACTGGTCAGTAACCAGCGAGTCTTACTGCAGTCTCCAGACAGATGACCTCAATTCCTGTTTTGGCAATGCCTTGAATCTATCTCAAGGGATGTCAAAAATTCTAAGAACCTCTCAAATCAAAATTACTTTGAGCTCACTTTAATTTCAATGTAAATAAATATATGCCACACAGCCCTTTTCAAGGTTGGTGTGAAAAATTAAGTGAACAGAAAAGATGTTATAATTTCAAAAGAAAGGTAGAAACACTGTCCAGTCCCTCATTTAACTGCCCCCCAAGGCATCCAAACTGAAAAGGAAGAAGTAAAACTGTCACTATTTACAGATGAAACAATTTTATAGAAAAAAATCTAAAGACTCTACCTCCCCAAAAAAGAACTGTTAGAACTATAAATGAATTCGGTAAAGTTGCAGGATACAAAATCAGTATACAAACAACTGTTGCACTTTTATACACTAAAAATGAACTATCAGAAAGAGAAACTAAGAAAACAGACCCATTTATAATTATATAAAAAAGAATCAAATATCCAGGAATGAATTTAAACAAGGAGGTGAAAGACCTGTACGAAGAAAACTATAGTAATCAACACAGTATGCTATTGGCATAAAAACAGACACACAGGTCAACAGACTAGAATAGAGAGCCCTGAAATAAACCCATGCATATATGATCAACATATTCAACAAAGATGCCAAGAATACACAGTGGGGAAAGGACAGTCATTTATATAATATAATATGGTTAATATAATATATACTACTGGGAAAAATAGATAGCCACATGCAAAAGAATGAAACTTGACCACTACCTTATGTCATATACAAAAACTAACTCAAAATGAATTAAAGACTTATACATAAGACCTAAAAACATAAAATTACTAGAAGTTTTGCTAAAGTGAAATAAGTTAGAGAAAGACAAATGCTGTACGATTCACCTATACGTGGAATCTAAACAAACAAACAAAAAACACAGGGTAATCTCCTTGACATCAGTCTTGGTGATTTTTTTTTTGGATGTGACATCAAAAGCAGTGGCTACAAAAGCATAAACAAACAAGTAAGACTACGTCAAACTAAAAAACTGTTGCACAGCAAAGGGAACCATCAACAAAATGAAAAGACAACCTACTGAATGGGAGAAAATATTTGCAAATTATGTATCTGATAAGGAACTACAAAAGCATATAAAGAGCTCATACAATTCAATAGCAAAAGAAACAAACAATCCAATTAAAAAATGGGCGGAGGATCTGAATAGACATTTTTCCAAAGAAGACATACAGATGGCCAACAGATACATGAAAAGATGCTCGACATCACTAATCATCAGGGAAATATGAACCAAAGCCACAATGAGATATCACCTCACACCTGTCAGAATGGCTGTCATCAAAAAGGCAAGAAGTAAGTGTTGGCAAGAGTGTGAAGAAAAGGGAACACTTGTGCACTGCTGGTGGGAATGTAAACTGCTGCAGCCACCATGAAAAACAGTATGGAGGTGCCTCAAAAAGTTGAAAATAGAAACTACCATATGATCCAGCAATTCCACTTCTGGGTATTTATGCAAAGAAAACAAAAACACTAACTTGAAAACATATATGTACCCGCATGTTCAATGCAGCATTATTTTAGCCGAGACATGAAAGCAACACATGCATGCACACACAGAAATATTACCCAGACATAAAAAAGAAGGAAGTCTTGCCATTTACGACGACATAAATGGGCCTTGAGGATATTATGCTAAGTGAAATAAGTCAGACAAAAAAATACTGTGTGATCTCACTTATATGTAGAATCTAAAAATAGGGGGAAAAAAGCTGATACAGAGAACATATTCATGGTTGCCAGAGGCAGGGAGTAGAAAATGGGCAAAGTGGATGAAGGTGGTCAAAAGGTACAAATGACAAGGTACAGAAGGTACAAATTTATAAAATAAATAAGTCCTACACATGCAATGTTCAGCATGCTGACTACAGTTAACACTGTATTGTATATTTGAAAGTTGCTAAGAGAGTAGATCTTAAAAGTTATTGGGACATGAAAAAATATTTTGTAACTATGTATGATGACGAACGTTAACTGGCTTTTTGCGGTGCTCATTTTACTATATACACAAATATCAACTCATTATGCCATGTATCTGAAACTAATATAATATTATATGTCAATCTTACCTTAAATTTTTTAAATAAAAAAGAAAACTCAGATGCCGCAGCCTGATTCCTAGTCAAGTAGTTCTTTCTGTTCCTAGAGTTTTGAGCTGGCTTAGAAATGTGAAAATTAAATCCTGTTAGAGACTACATCTACCTGTGAAGGTCTTGAAATCCATGCTACGAAAATGGAAAACAAATTGGATCTTACTGTCTATTTTTAATTATTGTGCAATAACTCTGCCTTCAGCAAGGATTTGTACCATTGACCAATGTTCTTTGGGGGAAATCTGAGTTTTAACAATGCATATGAGAACATTTATGTTTAAGATAAGACCTTATATTTGCATGGGACCTAAAAACTTATTGCTTTTATCTACACCGGCCTTCAGTCCTTACTACAACACTGGGAGGTGGGTATTACAGCCTCACTTCTACAGATGAGGAAATTTAGGCTCAAAAGGTCTCATTGATAGGGAAGTGATCTATTGAAATGAGTAGGTAGAAAAGAAATCTAAGTCCAATTTGCAGAAAAGTAGGCTTGGGTCATAGTACTGGAGAATCATATCAAACTCCTCCCTGTCTTAAACATAATACATTTTGAGAAGTGGAATTGCCATTTCACATTGAGTTAACCACATGGAACCCAGCCCAGGCTGTCCCAAGGCAGATTAATGAGTGCAGAATTTGAGAAAATGCCTTTGAGCCTTGTTGAAGTATATGTTATTTATGTGAAACTTTTACAGATTTTTTCTGAATCAAGGATTGGCACGTTGTATGAGCTTTATATGAAGACAGGGCTCTTTTCCTTGAAACCAGTCAGAAGCCTGAAACCTCATTAAATGTTTACCATAATAAATCACCTTAATATATCTCACTCTGCTAAGCTGTTATCCAATTAATGTAATGTAAGCGAAGTCTGTGAAAGGAGCCGGATTCAGTTTAAATCTATTAAGGAAATTTACTTACCCCTGAATTGACCTGTTTCGAATACTGAGCCATATTTTCAGGGACAGATTAAGAAACAGATTCCAGTCTGAATATAGCAGGCTTTTTCCTTTAAATTAAATCTATATGAGAAGCGTAGAATTTGTACAGTCTTTATTTGAAGTTACAACATAAAGTGATATTCTGTTGAACATTTTTTCGGGTAGCTATGGCAACAATGATTATCACCACATACTACCAACCAAAATAACACCTGCATGCACGTCTATTCTAAACCCTTAATTAAAGAGAAAAGCCCAATTCAAATTTCCAGTTGGTAAATTTGGAAAAAACTTCAACAAAATTTGGGGAAATCTATTTAGGTTTTCCTTCTGTGTTTGGTTCATGGAGGTTGTCTCCCCGCCCCCCCCACTCCGCCTTTCAGAGCAACTTAAGTCTGACTACCTCTCCCTGCCCACATCAGAACCACCCACACCATTAGGTTTCTGAAGAAATAGAGGTTTTGGCATTTCCTTTTCTTGGGAGTTAATCAGTAATGAGAGCTCCAGGGACCAAAAGAAAAGTACTCCTTTCAAACAATGATCTATGTGCCTGAGAATATTAGGTTTGTTTTTAGTTTCTCCATTGGAAGAAAGGAGAAGGGTTGAGGGGAGGAAAATAGGAAAAGGTGAAGACTGAAGAGAAAAGAAGATAGGAAAAGGAAAACAAGAATATTGCACAAAGTAAACAAGAAAATGAGCCCATGATTAAAAACGGGGGCAAGCTGCTCAAATATGCAAGGGGAAGGCAAGCGAGAAAGCTTGCATGATCTATGGAAAGTAAAAGCAGGCTTTGTACAGGCTGAGATGGAAGATTCTGTAGTAGACTGACTGCAGGAACTGGTTCCAGTTCTTCACTCCACCCTATTTCCATACCCTTTTGCTCCATACTTTTGCAATGCTCAACCACTCCAACTTGCTTTGACTTGCTTTAGCCAATAGGATATCAGCAAATATGATGCAAGCAGAGGCCTGACAAGTGTTTGTGCGAATCAGCTTGCTTGCTCCTGTCCTTTCCCACTGCTATGAGCACCTTCTTGGGTTTGCCTGCTGGTGAATGAAAGATGACACATGGAGAGCTGATGTGCTCCTGTCTCCCCAGCCAAGGCCATCTTAGATCAGCTGGCAGCTAGCATACTGAGAGATATCTGAGCAAGCCCATCCGGTATCAAGAAAGCTGTCTTAGTCAACTGGCAGCTGATTATAGACATAAAGTGAGTCCTGCCTGGATCAGCTAAGTAAATGTATATTTTATGTCACTAAGGACATTTGTTATATACAATTACTGTAGCAACAGATAACTGATAAAGACACATACCCTGCTAATCAAGGACTTTCATCCTATCCCCATTATATTAATGCTTTCTAGCACATAATCTTATAAATAGGAATCAAAAATTCATAGAAGAAAATGAAATGTTGAATGATTCTAAAATAAATACAGAAAATGCAAACTTTTGAACATTGTAGTTGTCATTAGCCACCAAAATAAAATCCAGGACATTCTCCAAGGTAAGGTCATTGGGATTCTAGAACCACATAAAACTTGGAAAGAATCCAGCCAATCCTGTTGGAAGATAAATTTGATTTAAGTAATTAAAAGGATACAAGCAACCTTTATTCATAGTCACTAACCTGCACCAACTAATGGACTGAAGAGTTTGCAAATTCCCAGGTGCCCTCTTAATTGCAGCTGAATAGCTGTAACAATAAAATCAGTTTTCTACAACCGTGGGCTTGAGGGTAAACAGATAGGTGATCCCTGGTGAACCTGTGCTGCCAACTGCAAGAACAGAGGGTAACAGCTGCAATCAACACCACACTCCCTAGCTTACCATGAAAATAACAAATGAACTGTCACTGGAACAAAAAAATACCTTGAAAATATATGTAGAAGAGCACTGCATTCGCCTTCTGAAAACTGCACTGTACAAAGAAAAACCTAACTGGAAAATGGACAATGCAAGCAATTAGGATGGAAATGTTTCTTTTCCTGTAAAGCTGGATTATGTTTTGTTTCAAATAAGAAATGCTTCTGTGGGGTCCTTAGAGGATCATTTGCAAAGGGGAGATCTGTGTATGAAGTGCATGAGATAATACTCTCTGAATCCCACACCATGTGTTTAATCAAAGACACTGTTAGGTATGCAGCTGAGTAAACCGAGTAAAATCATGTTGAAATAACAAAATGTATTCTTGATTGACTGCAGCAATCAGCGAACAGTGGCATGAACAATTCCTGAATCATTTTATTATGACCTTGGAACGCATTTTTTTTTTTTTTGATTGACAATAACTGGAAAGGAGGGAAAAACGGCTTTGGAGAAGCCGAAGGATTGCAGTTTTATATTCTGATCCTTGTTCAATTCATATATGACCCCTGGGGCATCGAAGAAATCACCAGTATCTGTCCTGAGCAGTTGGAACCCCACTCTCTTATACTTTCCTTGAGTGAGTGGTACAGGAAGAAGATAATGGTTGCGCTTGCAAGGCCTTTTTTAATGTTATGAGGTGTAGGAAGACAGTTGATTCTGGCTCCTCGAACTTTCCTTCTTCCTCAGTTTTTAATGGTTTCCAGATGCTAGCAAGACAGTTCAGAGGATGTAAGGAAATCAGGGGAATCCAATGAAAAGCAGTAAAGCTTCAAACCTCTTGAGATTTGTTCATTCTTCCATCCATCTATCAAACCCAATTCAAACACCCTGTGCCTGCCATGTGTTAAGTCCTGTGGAAACACTGATAAGCAAGTCCTGTGGCCTTCCTGGAGGAGATGCTAGACTAATGAGAGGGGAGGGAGAGGGCAGGGGAAGAGGGAGGGGAGAGGAGAGAAGAGGAGGGATGAATATGAACACAAAAGTCTTAGCATGAATGATTGCTACCATAACATGGGCCTGGAATATTTCTTATCTGTTAGATTCCAGAAACTGTGCTAGGCATGGTGCCTTATTTGTTTAAAAAAAAAGGGTGGGCGTTTTGTTATATTTCCTTCATTCATATGAAATCTGAGATTTATAATGATAGATTTAGAAGCCTTTTCATGACAACTTGAACAATAAAATATACTTTGTATTTAGGCTTTGCTCTCTAAAACTAAGAAACTGTTTTAAAGTGTATGTTAGTAAACAAAATGAGTTGTGTTCTTTCCACCGGAAGTGTGACTTCAAGAATGTTGTATTTATTATACAGGCAGATTTCTAACCCAAAATTTAGTTTTTCACCGGTGAATAAATTTCATTTTATTTTTTGTCCTTGATTAGCAAGGCCAAGGAAACTTGCCACCAGCTAAGGAGACGGGACTCAAATACAGTGCATTTTCTTAAATGAGTTCTTTGGATTTATGGGTTGATTACATTAAACAGCCAGATAAGTGCATTTTGTCATCACTACCTGACTTTCCTGCTTCTTCACTGTGTAGAGAATAAATTCAAAGCTGACTTCTGAAAAGAAGCCAGTTGCAACATTTTCAAAAATATTCCCAAAACATACTCTGAACTATAAACAAAGTTAAGCCAAGGAAAAATTAGGAGGCCATATTTTACAGACTATAATTTATAGTGTTTACAATATTTCTCTGCTCAAAGTTCAAAATGAAGAGTAGTCAACTTAGGTATTTCATTTAATCCTTCAAACAATTCCATAAAGTAGAATTAAGCCTGTCTTACAAGTAAGGAAACTGAGTCCCTGAAAGGTTTAGAAGAAGGTTCTAAGTAGCCAAGACTGAACTGTAGGAGTGATAGAGTTCAAACCATTATTTTTCTAATATGTTACCTGTGATTAAATCATTTTCTGTTTGATTTGATAACTGAAATAATAGATTTTGTTGATGCTGTTGAACTAGCTACAAAACAACTGAATCTAGAGATTGACAAACTAAGAAAAGACATGTTGAATAAGTGATCTCACTACTTTTTACTGAAGCAGGAGATAATTCCCACCATAGAAAGGGAAAAAATGGAGAAAGCTCATCTCCTTGCAATCAAGTATCAGGGCAGGTTAAGATAAAATATCAAACCAAAATGGAAAGACAAGACAAAAAGAACAGTTTTTTATAAGTGGAAGAAACTTAACCTCAGATACAGTTAGCACTTTAAGACAAGGCATCAGTTAAATCTTTTGTTGTTGTTGTTTCTTTCTCCTGGAAAAAATGTATTGACCAAAAATAAAATACAGGTATATCTCCAAGATATTGTGGGTTCGGTTCCAGACCACAGCAGTAAAGCAAACATCTCAATAAAATGAGTCGTAATATTTTTGCTGGTGGTGGGTCTTGCCTTTAATTTGTAAAAAAAAACAACAACAAAAACACCACCTGTGAAGTGCAATAAAGCGAAGCGCAATGAGGGATACCTGGATTTTTATGATTTTCAAGCATTTTTTAACGTGCTTTCATATACATTATCACATTTGATTTTCACAACTAATCTACCAAGTGAAATTTATTAATGTTCCCATTTGATGGATGAGGACACCAAGTTCCGATCAGATAAGCAACTTGTTGAAGCACACAAACCCTGATCAAAACATCACTCAATGCCAAGCTTTCTGATCTCAAATCTTCCCTTGGGAAAAGATACTGCTTCTCCCTCTTGCTTTGAGCCAAAGAGAAACAACTTCAAAATTAGCTGGCAAAAAAGAAAATGTAATTCTTAAGATGAATTATCCATAAGCTGAAGTCAGCTCCTGCCCAGATACATTTGGCATCAAGTTAGTGTTCAAGCCGATTTCTAAAAGGTAAATCTTTGATTTCTAAAAGGTAAATCTTTGATCAGAGTCTATGTATAAAAATCAGAGTTAAAAATAAAGAATTTGGGGGTTAATAATCAAGTGGGAAAAAAATACATCGTTGTATCTCAGAATATGTCTAATACTTTTCTCTAAAACCCATTTTCTGCTTTCACATTGCTTGATGTTAGATTTAATAAAGTACCAGACATGCAGGAGATATTCAATGTGTCCACTGAGAATTGTTAGTATAAAAAGGCCTGCATTAGAATTTAATTATTATATTTAGACAAGGCTGGATCTGCCACCTATATTATTAGGCAAAATTCCTATGGTTTAGAATTATATAATACCATGATAAAACCTCAATTTCAGTAGCTTACAATAATAAAATTAGTTTTCTTGCCCATGGGTTTGTGGGTACTCTGCATTTCTTGACTAGGTTTGGCTGAGCCAGGCTAGACTCCAGGCATACTATCAAGTTCATGTGTGGAACATGTATCTTCAACATTCTGGGGCCAGAAGCTACTTGTGAAATGTTCTTCTCATGGTGGATGGCAGAATTTGCAAGAGACCAAACCAAATTACATGAGCACACTCATCCATCAACTAATAGTTCGCTATCCAAAGCAAGACACATGGCCAAACCTCACATCAACGGAATGGTTAATAAACTGTTCCCTCTAGTGGGAGGTACCAAAAAGTAAGTGCAGAGATTTATAATTCTATTACAAAGATGGAGTAAAAACTTGGGAAATTAACTTCATCTACAATATGGGAAATTTTCTTGTCAAAGCTGCATTAACTAAAGTTGTTAAATAACTTTGTTTCAAAAAAAAAATATTTCAAAGTTTGTTGTTGGAGTGTTGGTGTGCAGTGTGAGAAAAGTACCCAGAAATGAGGTTAGAAAATTAGGGTCAGATTTTGGAAGATCTTGAGAACCATGCCACAACATTTAGCCTTTACCCAAGAATAACGGGGAGCTACTGAAGCCCCTTTGACTTCGTATTCTGAGATCCCAACACCACCCGTGGCCTCTAACTCATCACATTACCCCAGGGGTACATCCCTACCAAGTTTGTTTCATACTCTTTGCCCAGACCTGGTGGGGCTTTCAGTACACTGGGAAGATAGTACCTACATAGCAAATTTTGCTGATTTATTTTAATTAGAATTAAAGTAGAAAATTGAAGTAAAAGGAATTTATCATTTAGTAATTAACATTTATTTTCATTAGATTTTAATGATTTAAAATGATTTATTTTAATTACGATTAAAGTAGTATAATTAAAGAAAAAAATGTTTTGAATGGAGTCTGCTCTGTTTCTATTGAGATCTTGCCTGAGAGAGGAGGATTTTCATTTTGTCTTTTTCATTCCTTTTTATCTGCCCCAACTTTGCCTGTTCATTCCCTTTCTCATCTCACCATTGCCTGTTACGTAAAGAGGTCTCAGAACTAGTGTACTGTCATTTCTGCCCACATTCCATTGGTCAAAGACAATCATGTGGCAAAACCCAACATCAGGGAGGTGAAGAAATACATGCCAATAGTGGCAGGGAGAAGAGGGTAAATATTTTCTGAACAAGAATCTAAATCATCCCAACTCTCCTTTTCTCTAGTTAAGACTTTCCGGAGAAGACTCTTGGGTAGGATATATGCTTTTAACATGCCATTTTCTTGCTCGAGAACCACAATGGCTCTGCAGCACATATTTATTAACGGACCCAGCAGCCATGACTAATCCTCTTCTAGCCTGACATCTCCATTAGAGGCTGGAAAGCCTTGACCTTCCCTCCCA
Source organism: Pteropus alecto (assembly GCF_000325575.1). Taxonomy (NCBI): domain Eukaryota; kingdom Metazoa; phylum Chordata; class Mammalia; order Chiroptera; family Pteropodidae; genus Pteropus; species Pteropus alecto. The sequence continues at coordinate 750,988 of NW_006435837.1, read as the reverse complement.
GCTTTCTTTGCCCCTAGAGGCAGGCATGTGGCCCAGCACTGTCCAAGAAAACAAAACCAAAAGTCTGACAAAGGCTTTCTGAAAAGCTCTTGATTCCTTTAGAAAAGGACAGGTATTAGAGGAGAGCTGGCTGGCATCACCATTTCCCCCTTCTTCTCAACATGAATGTAGAAGTGCCTAGACCTATAGCAGCCATATTATAAGGTGGTAAACATGAAAACAGAAAGTCAATAAGCTCGGGACTGGTTCCCTGATGGCATCATTGGGCATCTTATCATGTAAATAAAGTAAAACATCATTTGTGAAAGTCACTTTTTTTTGTTCCTTGCAAATGAATACATCCTGTACAGGCTTTCAGTTGTCTACTGAATAAACTCTAAACTCTTCTGCCTGGCTTTCCATATCCTTACTCATGTGCTCCCCATCTATCTACCCACCCTTTGCAAACGTGTTCCCCCAAATCAAGCCAGACTGCTCTCCTCAAATGTCCTTGTTCTTGGAATGCCCTCTCACTTTCCATTTGCCAATCCAATTATAATTCATCCTTCAATGCTAAGATAACATCCAACTTCTTCCATGAAATTTAACCCACAATGAACTCTTCCCTTTTCTGAGTCTCATTCGAGAGTTGATCTAACAAGAACCCAGCTTAGCTCTTGTATTCTCAACATTGCTTAGGTGACTGTTTCTTAACATTTAAGAAGAGTGAGCATTTCTTATGGATGGATTCCAATGGTTCTAAATGGTACAGATCCTACAACACAGCACAAGACATGTTTATTGATTGTGAACAGGACATAGGCTGGTGTCCAAATAATTTTAGTCAGTTGTCTGGAAGTTAGAATATGTTTTACATAGAAAATCTAACCAATCTACTTATCTAGAGATGCAAAGAAAGGGTTGTCTCCTGTTCTTTCCTTTGCCCTAGACCAGCCCTAGGCAGTATTCATCCATTTGTCTATTCATCCACCAATTAAATAATTATCGGGCACTAATAATATATCATGGAGCAACTTATTTGGATGAGCTATTCTGACACATCTCCATCTCTCTTTCTACTACTTTCTAGAACACCAGCGTTTTTCTGCCATCTTAAGCTCCAATTCAGATTTCCTCACCATCCAGATTGCTCCATATTGCCAAAGCGATCTGTACCCCCAACTCCACAGAGCCTGTTGTTTTTAGACAGCAATCTCAGTTACCTATTAGGAGAAGAGCAATCTAACTGTGCTGATGCACACCAGCTATGAATCACTGAGAGCCCATTATGGGTCCCATGTGTGCCTGCCTTTTTTGTTCACGTAAAATAATCTTCCAATTCTGAAGAATTTCACTTCACATACAAGTTGAGAAAGTTCAGACTATGTGGAAGATGTAGTCATCAGATAGCAAGTAAAATACCCCTACTCTGAACCCAGGGCAAGTCAAGCATCTATTATCCCTCAACTTCTGAACCTAAAATATCCTTTTAAAATAAATGTACTTAGGTATCATTGATATACAATAAATCTGCCCATATTTAAAGTGTACAATTTGAGAAATTCCGAAGTGCATACATTCATAAAATCATCAAGACAACGAACATTTCCATCATCTCTAGAAGTTTCCTGTCTGTAATTTACTGATCTCCTTTCTACCACTATAGCTTGCATTTCCTATATTTTTACATAAATGAAATCATACAGTATAGATGGATGGGTGAAGATATAGATTTTTTGGCTTCTTTCAATCAGCCTAGTCATTTTGATATCCATGCACCATGTTTTTAATGTATAAATAGCTCATTCCTTTATACTGCCGAGTATTATATTATTTTATATCATGCGTACATGCCATATTGTTTCTTATCCATCACCTATTGGTGAATGTTTGGGTTTTTACTGGCAGCAAATAAAATTGCTAGGAATATTCATGTACAAGTCCTTGTATGGATATAATTTCACCTTTTTTAGGTAAATATCTAAGACTGAAATGGCTGGATTGTATGGGAACCTAGAAAATGTTTGAAAACTAAGGATTTTCTCAGTCACTTCCAAGGTACTAGCATCAGAGACCCTGTTAACAGGTAGAGAAGTGAGACACACTTAAACATGTATTTATAACTAGGGAATTGCTTATGGTTAGGGAACTTTTCTCCATGAGTATCTCACATTCTGGCGTGTCTCCTGAACAAAGACACCGACAGCTTTTGTTCCAGACTATCTTTTCAAGAACGTTTGTATATCACAGAGCCAAGACTAGAGCGAGGCAAACATGGCCCCTAGGGTTTCAAGTTGAAAGAGACACTCTCAGAGTTATGCAAGTGCAGAGTCAGCACCCGAAAGTGAGTACTCCCTTAACTGCTGCACCTTAGGCACCTCGCTTGCCTCACCCTAGCCCTGGACCTATACAGCAAACAGGCTTGGGATATAGAGATAGTGCCTCCCTCCAGAGCAGAGGGCAAATGTGTTGGTTCTCTAGAATAATAAAGGTAATATATTACCTCTCTGGGGCAAAGGCCGGGCAAGTTTGCTAACAGGCCCCCTTAAAAGAATGTGATTCATATGTTCAGAGCTCCTAATCTGGGATGCAAACCCACTGTGTGTGCAGCATCCACCCAGACCCACCTCTATGTCACCTCCATGCAACTTTGGGGATCCGGTACAAATATGAAGCACATGCTGACAACTGTACCATGAATAAGGAAGTCCTTTGTCTCTGGCTGAGGAGCCTGCTATTTTTCAGCATCCATGAAACTGTGGCAGGCTCACTTATTAGCTTGCAAGCAGGGAAAAATCTCAGACCCTTCACAGTTTTTGACACCTACTCCCACAGAGTGATGCCAAATCCATTATCTTGATACCCAGCTAAGAGAGAGCTTTCGGGGAGTGCAGGCACCTGCTGCATGCTCTTGGGCGAAAAGCTTGACAGAATTCATCCTAAGCCCTCTGTGTACTTCATTATTATACTCAATTATTTTTTCTTTCAGCAAGCATTTAGTAAACTCTTACTGTATGCCAAACACTGCTACACAGTGATAGAGAATAAATATGATTTCTGCCCTCTTGGATTCACAGCCTGATGGAGGGGGCAGACAAGCAAACAAAAAACTGTAATCCGAGGAGCTTATTGCTGCAACCAAGATGAGAAGTCAGGGGAGGCTTCGGAGAAGGTAGTGTTTGTGTTGAGTCACAAATGAATTGGCATTCACTGGAACTGAAGATAGGGGTTGGATGGAGAGAACAGGTATGTGCAAAGTCAAACATACACAAGAGAGAAAGTTAACTTCAGGGAATGATGAGATGATGACTGTGTCTAAATAAGAGTTTGTGTGTTGAGGAGAAGGCAAGAGAGGGAGGGGCCATGGGAGAAAGGGTGGAGTGTTGGGAGAGAAACTCTTAAGAGGTAGATATATGAGAAGGTATGGGATGCAAAACTAAGGAATTGGGGCTTTAAGTAAAATAGATGCTTCAAAGATTGTTTTCACTTGTTCATTTTGTTTTTTAAACAGGGAAGCCATGGGATTTATGTTTATCACACTGAATTATGACCACTTGTATCTATTAAAACATCCCCTGCTAAGTTTGAGTTCCTTGTGGGACTGAAGAACTCGATCTTGTTCACCCCTGCTCTCCAGTTCCACTCCAGGAAGAGTTGGCACTCAAAAAATGTTAGTTTAGTTCATTAATTAATTAATACATCTTGAATGAGTTACTCAGCTAATCTGTATGTATTCTGTACGTCAGATAACCCATATGTATTCTGTACCTCCGAAGGTCTCGTTTGTGAATAACTAGGACACAGAAATGAAAAATTGGAATGTTTCAATGTTTTTGAACAAATTATAACTCCAAGTTATGTCTTACAATTTTTTCTCTCACTTTCCATTACTTTATTGATGAAATGGCATGTTTTTTAATCACTAGGTGCAGGATACTAATACAGTATCTCTAAAATAAATTTTATATTTTTTTATTAAATATACTTATTTTAAATTTATAAGGTGCTATGTATTATTCATTGACAAGTCTTGGCTTATGATACAGATTATATATCACTTTTTCCAGGTATCATAAGTGGTCATTTAAATTGAAATAAAAGTTATATTTAACTGAACTCATAGCTGATAAATTATTCTGATTTCAAACTTATTTTCTGGCCACTTGTCTCTGCCAAATATTACAGATGAAAAATCTTTCATTAGGACACTTATAATATATACCAATATTTATTTTCTCTTAAAATATTTTCTTAGGTCTAAAAACTGATATGTTAATAGATTGTGGAAAACTCTTGAGTGAAAATATATCCCTTATTCACAAGGAAGAATATATTATATGCATGTATATAGTCCACTGAAACATTACCAAGCTCTAAATTCACTTTGTTCTGCCTTTTCTCTTTCAGTTCAAAAGTCTTTGTTGAATGTACAGTTATAGAGAACTTCCTACTAGCTAAAATTATTTAAATGTATTATAATATGTTTAAAGCTCTTTGACATATACAATTTTGCCTGCAAAGACACAAACTAATAAAAGCAGAATCTTTCTAGAGGTGTTTTCTGTACTGATAAAAGCTTACATACATGTCCTACTGAAGGTGATCATGTTCACATGTAAGAACTATGTAACGTAAGAATTGATCATGGTAACCAATGAGCCAGGCTTCTTTTTTCCTAAGCTGCTTTTGCCAACTAGAAATATAAGCTTCAGCTTTTCTTCTCTTTCTGATTTCTCCTTGAAGCAATTGTAATTGCTTCTTTAAAATAATGCTACTATTATGTTGTGCCAACTCTCACCAATGTTAGTTATTACTGCATTTATTTTCCGACATTTTGAAATCTGGCAAAATAAGGTGTGAAGAGGAACCAGGCATGTTTCTCTTACCAACCACTGTTTGTTGCCAACTGTTTTGTCTGCTGGAACTGGCTGGATGAAAAAAGGAGTGTTGAAAGTTTAGTCTCTATCTTGGCCGCTCAACCTGGTTCCCATTCATAAGCACAGCCCTACCCAAGTACCCAATTGTCATGGAAACCAGGTGAGAGTACAGATGAAACCCAACTCCACAGCTAGTGACAATGACTCAACTTCAAGGGAAATGGGTCCTGTGGGGTGAGGTGCGGGGGCTGGAGTCTCCTCTGAACCACTGCCTCCTAACCATGTCATGAGGAATCTTAAGCTTCCGCTTTCTCTTTTGGAACATAGAAAGAATTAATGCTTATTTCTCAAGGCAGTGTAGAGCTCAAATGACACAATGCAAGCAAAAGCAGTTTGAAAATTCAGTCTAGTTTTAATTTTGCATTCTTTTTCCTATGCATATGTATTTTCACTGTGCCAAAATTATATGTATACACACCTTCTTAAAAACATATACACACATACACACACATAAAAACAAAATCCCCTTGGGGAGAGAAGTCAAAATGGTGTAGATGATAAGAGGCTTTGTTCATCACTCTTATGACCACATCAAAGTTGTAATGGAAACATAAAGCAAACAGCAAGCAGAGTCACCTGGGATCTAGATGAACGAGCCCTACAAGTAGGGAGAGAAATAAGAAATCACTGTGCAATGGGAGGAGGTAGGACAGGGCAAGGACACGAGGCTGCCCGGTCCTGAGCAGCTGAGTGAGACAGAGGCTGCAGCAGCCAGTGGACATTCCTCTTAAAATGGCCATGTCCATGAGCAGACTCTCACAGTGACAGGCTTGCTCTGAGCACCAGCGCCGGGTCGGCTTCTGGGAAAGGGGGAAGGAGGGGAACCAGAGACTTAACAGAGTGTATGAAGAAGAGGATCGATCCACTAATACAGAGGATGGGGAAGCCAAGGTCACCCAATCAGAACAAAAAGAAAAAAGAAGCCAAGAATATAATAATAATTTAAGGAGTCTTTGGGACAAAATTAAGTGTAAAAACATCCATGTGATAGGGATACCTGAAGGAAGAGAGGGAGAACAAGAAGTAGAAAAGCTATTTGAAGAAATAATGATGGAAAACTTCCCTAACCTGGTAAAGGAAATAGACATACAACTCCAGGAAGCTCAGAGAGTTCTAAACAAGATGAACCCAAAGAGGCCCACACCAAGATACATCATAATTACAATGCCAAAGGTTAAATAGAAGGAAAGAATCTTAAAAGCAGTAAGAGAAAAGCAGTTGGTTACCTCCAAGGGCGCTCCCATAAGACTGGCAGCTGATTTCTCAAAAGAAGCAATGCAGGACAGAAGGGCTTGGCACGAAATATCCAACATGATGAAAACCCAGGATCTACAACCAAGAATACTTTATCCAGCAAAGCTATCATTTAGAATCGAAAGACAGATAAAGAGTTCCCAGACAAAAATAAGCTAAAGGAATTCATCAACACCAAGCCACTATTACAGAAAATGTTGGAAAGACTTCTTTCAGAAGAAAAAACATGTATCAAAATCATGAATAAAAAATAGTAATAACTACATATCTATCAACAAGTATCTCAAATGGAAAAGAATTAAGTGCTCCAACCAAAGGATAGGGTAGTTGAATGGATAAGAAAACAAGACCCCTACAAGAGACTCACTTCAGATTTAAAGACACACACGGACTAAAAAAAAAACAGGATGGAAAAAAAAATATTGCCTTGATGGACCTAGAGGGTATTGCATTAAATGAAGTAAGGTAGAGAAATGTAAATATCATGTGATTTCACATACATGCGAAGTCTGAAGAACAAAATAAACAACAACAACAAAAATGGAAACAAACTCAGATACAGAGAATATTTTGAGGGCTACGAGATAGGAGGGGAGTTGGAGGGAAGGTGAAAAAGGGTGAAGAGATTAAGAAGTACAAATGGGTAGTGACAATCATCATGTGGAGATATAAAGTGTAGCATAACAATG
>NW_006435837.1:740149-744108 GCF_000325575.1 Pteropus alecto | reverse complement strand
GGAAAGAGGGGTACTAGATTTAGTGGGGTGATCACCTGAGCTCTAATCACTATGCTGTACAACTGAAACTAATATATTATTGTATACCAACTAAAAAAATATTTCCCTTGGCCCTCCAGCCTCAGTCACGTCCATCATCTCCCCTTTCACTGGGCAACAACCATTACTGTGAGCAATTAGCTAATTGCTCACAGTAATGGTTGACTATACAGAGAGATCTATTCCTTTACCCTCTAACTGCAGTTTTTATTTCATTTTGTGAAGAGACCATGTTTACTCTCTCAACAGACATTTACGGAGTTTCTTATATTTTATCTGTATAAATAGGCCTGAGATGAACATGCTTGTTCCCTCCTTGTGCACAAGTGTGAGTGTAGAGGGCATGCACCTTGAGTTGGAACTTCTAGGTCATTAGGGTACAGGTATTTTACATTTGTAACTCATACTGGCAAAAGCCTTTCCAAAGTGGCTCTACCAATTCGCACTCTCACCAGCAGTGCATGTGAGAGGACCCTTTTTCTCACAGTCCCAGTATTTTCATACTTAAGTTTGGTCATTGTGATGAATGAAGAAATGACAGTTTGCTGGTTAATAGTGAAGAACTTTTTCACATAGTGTATTAAATATTTGAATTTCTTCTCTAAATTCCCTGTGTACAGTCTTTGCTCATGTTTCTATTGTTTCTCCTTCTCTTATTAAAGAAGAGGTGTTCTTTATGAATTTTGGATACTAATCTTTTGCTACGTGTTAAAAATATCTTCTCCCCATCTGTTGCCTCTATCTCAATTTTGTGTATAATAGTGTGCTTTTACTTGCAAAAGTTTGTGTTGATGTAGTCAAATGTATTATTTTCCTTCTATGTTTTGTGCTTTTAGTGATTTGTATTTTAAAATTCTTCCATTTCCCATGGTCATAAAGATATTATTCTACAACTTCTTATGACTATTTTAAAGGTTCTTTTTTAACTTAAACATTTAATTCATCTAAATTTTTTTGTGAACAGTCTGAGAAAGCAATCTATTTTTGCACATGATAGTCATTGTCCCTACATGATTTATTGAAACATCCATTTCCTAAATGATTTTTAACATCACCTCCATCATAGAACAGTTTTCCATTTCTTTGTGTTCTCTATTCTAATCCTGATTTATTTGTCTCTTCCTGCACCAACAGTATGCTATGCTAATTACTACGGCTGCATAATTTGTCCTAATGTTTGGTAAGTTCCTTTTACAAACATCTTCTCTGTTCATTTACTATTCTACAAGGATTTCAGAATTTGTTTGGTGAGTTCCATTAAAAATTCCCAGTGGGATTTTTGGAATTGGAATGAATTCATAGATTAATTTGTGGAGAATTGACATCTCTAACAACATTGAGTGTTCCAATTGAGTAATATAGCTTCTACTTAATTTACATTTTTATATCCATCAATAAAGTTTAATTTTTTTCTTAAAGGTCTTCCATATATTTTCTTAGGTCTATGGTCTTACCAGGTTTGTATTTTTGTTGCTCTACTGAAAAGGATCTTTTTCCATATCTATTTAATTGGTTACTGCTTATGTATGGGCACACTTAATTTTTTATACTGATCCTATCTCAAGAAACCTGGCTGAAATTCCTTATTAGTTTTATAGTATGAGTTTATCCTCTTATCCTTTTATCTTCTTATCCTTCTTATCTTCTTTTCCTTTCCTTTTAAGTCCTTATACTTCATTTTTCTTTTCCCTGCTGTATTAAAATGTGAGGGCCTCCAGTACAATACTATTAAGTGGGAGAAAGAGAGACATCCTCATCAGGTCCCAGACCCAACTTCAATGGAAATACTTAACTGGTGGCATGAACTATGATGTTTGCTAAATTTTTGTTTCTGTTTACCATGAGATTTTAATCGCTAATGGTTTTTTTTTTTTAATTTTAGCCTCTTTTTTTTTTGCCATTAATTAGGATGGATGTATACACTGCTTTTCTTTTAATTTGCTAATGTAGTGACTTCCACTGATAGCTTTTATAGTGTTTAAACATCCATGTATTTTCAGTATAAATTCCCACTTATTTTACAGATTTGTTATTTTTCCCTTATTTTTGTGTTTTCATACCAATGTTCATAAGTGGGATTGGCCTATACATTTTGGCTGACCTAATTTGACTTTAGTTATACCCATAAAAAATAAGTTTCACAAATTTTCCTTTAAATATGCTCTATGGTAACTCTTACAGAAGAAAAGCGTTGTCTGTTCCTTTAAATTTTGATAAAATTTTATGCAAAACTCTCTCGTCTTCAAGTTATTTTGAGAGAGATATGTATTTTAAACTACTTTCAATGTTTCACTGGTTTTTTTTTTTTCTTTTTTTTACTGATGCTTGCTACTTCTTGGGTCAAGATTGTTAACTGTGTAGATGTGCATATACATGTACACATAAACGTGTATATATGCTTATTTCTAGAAAATCCATATTGTATAGGGTTAAGTTCATTGACAAATTTCTCTTCTAAATAATTTACAATTCTGTTATTGCTGTAGTGATGCCACCTTCTTTCATTCCAAATTTTTCTAATTTTCTAGATCACTTTTGCCAGAGATTGGCCTATATCATTCTTTTTAAGATTGAGCTTTTAGTCTCATAGGTCATCTAAAATGACTTTTATTTTTATTAATTCTTAATCTTTACTTCTTTTCTTTGGCTTTACTCTGTTGTTCTTTTACAATTTCTAGAATTGTACCTTAAACTAATTTTTTTTTTTTTTAAAAAGACAGGCCATGAATTTCCCTCTTAAAACTTCCTTGGCTATAGTCCACAAGTTATAAAATATAGACCTTTTACTACCATTTACTTCTAAATATTTATATTTAACTTTCCTTTAGTTTAGTGGGATAATATTCGAGTTATTTATAAGTAAAGATGGTTTTGTTTAAGTATATAATGTTAAGCTATTTCTTTGCTATTTTCTAATTTTATTTTAATCTGAAAAATGGCCAATGAGATAATTTTCAGTATTTGAGACTAAAATCTTGGCCTTGTCTATGGTCTTTGTGTTTTGTTTTTTTTTTAGCGTATCCTGCGTACACTTTGTGTGTGTGTGTGTGTGTGTGTTTTAGCGTATCCTACGTACACTTCAAAGAACGCATATTCTTTGTTAGGTATAAGATTCTTTATGCATTATTTAGACTTTATTTTTTACTTTCTGCCTGAATCATCAGTTTTAAGATGCACTGTGCTGAACTCTCCTACCAGGATTGTAGTTTTATTTCTTATAATTTGTCAGTCTTTGTGTATATATTTTGAGGCTATTTTGTAAGGTTTACTTAAATTTATGACTGCCGCATTTCATGACTTAGTCCTACCATTTTGAAATGTCTGCCCTTTGTGCTTTTTAATATTTGTCTTCCTGTAATTCTATTTTATCTGTCATTAATATCACTAAGGCAGCTTTTTGATGGGTTAATATTTTCTTGGTATTTCTTTTTAACAACTCCTTTATTTTTCAAGTTTACTCTCCATGTAACTGGATTTTATACTCTAGCCTGAGACTCTTAACTGAGGATCATTAGTCTACTTGCATTTTTGTGATAAAAATATTTGAACTTAATTCTGCCACCTTATTTTCTATTAACCATGCTTTATTTCTATTTTCCTGCCTTCAGTTGAATTGATAGTAGTTTTGCCTTTCATATTTATCTCTCCCTTACCAATTAAGAAGCAGTCTATTTTGTTACTTTTAATGATTAGCCTTTAGTTTTTAATATACATACCTGAATTTGTTTTTCTACTGACTATTAAGTTAAGCATTACCTATTTCTTCCTCTACCACAAGAAACTTAACCATATTCCACTGGCACTCAAACACTTACTATTGTTTCTTGTCAATTATTCCTTTGTAGATAATGTATTTTCCTCGTCTGGTAGCTTCTTTGCTTTTCTTTTCACCTGAGATGCTCTAAAGTCTTATTCTAATG
>NW_006435837.1:739420-740118 GCF_000325575.1 Pteropus alecto | reverse complement strand
CTGGAATGTTTCTAAGACTCATGTCCTTCCATTCTCTCTTCAATTACTGCTCTTTATCACTTTCTGCTTTTGAAAAACTTATTAGATATAGGTTAGAATTTATTTTCCATCTCTTTATAGGTATGCTGTGTTTTGCCCATGGTTACTTCTATACCAGTTATGCAAGTCATACAAGATACAGTTCTCACAATGGCCTACCAATCTAGGTGACTAGTTTTGAACTTACATTTGGCTCAATTCCATGTTTTGTGGCCCATGCCTAAAATCAGCTTCAGAATTAAAAAACAGTCATGTTTAAGTGACTAAAATCAGCTTCAGAATTAAAAAACAGTCATGTTTAAATGAGTATTTTCATTGAAATAGTCTTAGGTATAGGCAGTAACTAGAATGCTAAATTTTAACTAAGATCATCTTTTTATCAAAAAGCAAATCATACAACCATCCAAATGGGAAAATATATTTGCCAGCAATGCCTCCAATAAGGGCCTAATATCCAAAACATACAAAGAACTCATACAACTCAATAACAACAAAAAAACAAATGATCCGATCAAAAAATGGGCAGAAGACCTAAACAGACACTTCTCCCTAGAGGACATACAAATGGCCAACAAATATATGAAAAGATGCTCAACATTGCTAGCTATTAAGGAAATGCAAATCAAAACCACAATGAGATATCATCTCACACCTATTAG